>NC_090265.1:177924643-178199643 GCF_040414725.1 Anabrus simplex
CATGCCAAGAAGCTTTCTTTGTTCTTGCATTCAAGAAATGGTGGTTTCGAACCCAACTGTCGGTAGTTCTGAATATGGTTTTCTGTGGTTTCTCATTTTCACACCAGAAAAATGCTGGGGCTGTACCTTAATTAACGCAACGGTCGCTTCCTTCCCAGTACTAGCCCTTCCGTATCTTATCGTCACCATAAGTTCTACCTGAGTCGGAACGTGATAAAATATAGAACAATCTTACTCCTCCAGTTCAATTGTAAGTACTTCTTCATTATATTAAGATCATTATCAAGCCAGAGCTACAGTTCTTTTTAGGTCACATTTAACTTCTCTAAGATGTCACCTCAAAACTGGAATACGTGAACCAATTGATCGTAGCCCACTGTTCAAGAAAACTCCATTATTTCGTTCAGATTTCTAGTCTATACAAAAAATTCAGATAACATAGATCATGCAGTCAAGCACGTCACTGAAGCGATACATTCCTCTAGCATATTATGAAATAATTTCCATCCCAGAGGACTCTTCATCATCAACAGCCGATGTATAAAGTACATTCGATCGAGGAGGAAATTAAAATGTGTTGCTGAAGCAAAGCGATAGTCGGCCATTTTTCGATAGAAGTTTAAATCAGCTCATCCGACAAGTAAAATACGATCTCTATGATCTCCGAGTTCGTTTTCCTTTTCTTGATGTTGTTGTTGTTTAAAAATAGATATGTAACATCATCCATTCTGATCCAAATAGGAAAGAGATTGCAGAACGGAGTCTGTAAGAACCAATGATTATCTCATCTTTAATTATAGGTAAGGTAATATTCACAAAAATAGCGAGAAAGCAAATGTCTGGCGGATATTATACCATGAAGTTTTTGGCCGAATCCAGGGTTAAGTCCTGACTTTATGACCCGCGTAGAAAAAGCAAATACCTTATATTTTTGGTTCAGAGTTCAGCAGGCAACAAATTGACTAGCTCTTTGGATTAACCGAGCATATTATTAATGTATTCGAAAGTATACACAGTTGAAGTACACTGACTTAGCAAATGTCATGGGATAGTCACCTAATAGCGTGTGTAGCCTCCTCTGGCCCTGCGAACTGCCGTGAGACGCCGCGGAAGTGAGTCGCAAGTTCCTGGTAGTCCTCTGGGCGCAGCTGACACCGAATCGTTTGCAGAGCGGCCGCCAAGGCTGGTCTGTTCGTGGGTGCAGGATCCATGGCACGGAGTCTGCGTACCAGGACATCTCAGATATGCTCGATAGGGTTCATATCGGGGCTCCTGGGTGGCCATGGCAGTCGTTGGACCTCCGCTGCATGTTTCTGGAACCATTCCCGGGCGACGTGGGAGCGATGTGGCGGCGCGTTATCATCTTGAAACACCGCAGAACCGTCTGGGCACTGGAAGGTCAAAACTGGGTGGAGATGATCTCCTAGCAGCTCAACATACCGCGCACCATTCAAAGTCTCTTCCAGAACAACTAGGGGGCCCATTCCATACCAGGAAAATGCATCCCAGACCATAACAGAGACACAAGCGCCCTGGACCACACCTTCGAGGCAGGCGGGATCCAGCGCTTCATGTGGTCTGCGCCATGCACGGTGCCTCCCATCGGCATGGTGCAGTTGAAATCGTGATTCGTCCGACCATATCACGTTAGGCCATTGTTCCAGTATCCATCCCTGGTAACTGGCGACAAACGTGCATCGTTGTGCCCGATGACGTTGGGTTAAGTGTGGCACCCGTGTGAGGCGCCGGCTCCCATACCCCAAAGAACCCATGTTCCTACGGATTGTACACTGGGAGACGTGTCTAGCACGGCCTGTGCCGTGATTTGTTGCACGGTTGCCCGTCTGTCACTACTGACAATCCTCTCAGATGTCGCAGGTCACTGTCATCGAGGGTGGCTGGACGCCCGGTCGTTCATCTGTTGTGGACTGTGACACCCGCATTCAACTATTCACAATACACCCTCGATACGGTTAATCGTGTGAAGCCGAATTCCCGAACCACTTGCGAAATCGCACTTCCCATCCGTCGGGCACCGACCACCATACCCCGTTCGAACGGTGTCAGCTCACGACGACGTTCCATGTTACACCTGTCACATGCACAGCCACTGCTCACAAGGTGTCCTATTCAACTGCCGCTGGCACAGGGACATGTGGTGCGCAGACAACATAACTGCGCATCACTGCTCCGCTATCCCATGATATTTTGCTCAGTCAGTGTATTTCTCCCTATAATACAGGTATTAATTAGATCTTGTACTGTTTAGATTCCCAGAAGGGTCAGGGATACTAGCCACCTGATTAATCCATATGATATGTGAATTACATGTTTGTCTTTTTCTTATTACACAACTCCTCATATACATACAACACATCCTACTACCAACTGCCATAGAAATACGCAATCGTGAATACTGTACACCTCTCCAAATAGGGTTGCCGTTGGGAAGAGCATCTGACTCTAAAACAGGACTAAATTCACATGTGTAAAATCGTTCTCACTCACTACCACCAACAGAGTGCGATAAAAACGGCGGAAGGAGAAGAATACTCGTCACGCAACTGACGGTGTACCTCAAGGAAGTATTCTCTATCCAATTCCTTCCAATATTTTACCTCAGAGGTCCCTTACTTACAGAAAATTCAATATTATATACCAATGACACAGCCATTCGTACACATCATTGAATATAAACTGATGATATTTTAAATTCTTCGCTGGATTTTCTACCTCACTATCTTACAAAATAGCGATTTACTGTGCGCCGGCCAAAGAAACCTCTTCCGATATTATTGCCAGGGATGACAGATGGCTGCCATTTTTAAAAGCAGTAAATATATATACGAGGATGGTTTGAAAAGTTCTCGGAATCACCGTTAGATGTCAGTGCTAGAGCAACAAGGTTCCCGCGCAATAATCACACATCCTTTGTGAGTGAACACGTGACGCGTCAGTGCTCTAGCTGCAGGAGTATGGTAGTGACGACTCTTTGTTGTTGTTTCGCGTAGTGATTTGTGACAATGGAAAAACTGAGATTCGAGTAGTGATTAAATACTTTGTAAAGAAAGGTATGAAAGCAAAGGAAATTCATGCCGACTTTCAAAACACACTGGGGGACTCTGCTCCTTCATTTTCAACTGTTGCCAAGTGGACCAGCGAGTTTAAATTTGGTCGGGAGAGCTTGGATCATGATCCACGTAGTGGACGGCCATAAGTGTTACGACCCCAGAATTTATCGCAAAAGTGCATAAAATGGTCATGGAAGATCGTCGACTGAAAGCGCGGGAGATCGCTGAAGCTGTAGGGATGTCTTCTGAATGGGTATATTATATTTTAACCGAAGAATTGGGTATGAAAATATTATCCGCAATATGGGTGCCGCGGCTCTTGACATTGGACAACAAACGCACCACATTGGAAATGTCCGAACAAAGTCTGGCCCGTTTTCAGTGCAACCAACAAGATTTTTTGCGCCGGTTGGTGACTACAGATTAAACTTGGGTCCACTACTATGCCCCAGAGACAAAACAGCAGTCAAAGCAGTGGAAACATGCTGATTAACCACCACCAAAGAAAGCAAAGGCAGTGCGTGCGGCCGGAAAGGTCATGACCTCAGTTTTCTGGGATGCAAAAGACATTCTGCTGATAGATTATCTTCCTACTGGCCAAACAATTACGGGGCAATGCTATGCAAACCTCCTAGACTTTCTACAGGAAAGGGTACGCGAAACATGGTTTTCCGTGTTTTCCCATTTTCGCACCAGGCGAATGCCGGGGCTGCACCTTAATTAAGGCCACGGCCGCTTCTTTCCCAGTCCTAGCCCTTCCCTGCCCCATCGTCGCCATAAGACCTATCTGTGACGGTGCGACATAAAGCCAATAGCAAGAAGAAGATACGCGAAACAAGGCCTGGTTTGGCAAGGAAAAAGGTCATCTTTCATCAGGACAACGCTCCGCCCCACACGAGTGTGGCAAAACTTCATGAACTGGGATACAAAGTGTTGCCACAACCACCTTATTCACCTGATTTGGCACCATCAGACTTTCATCTGTTCACCAAGCTGAAAATTTTCCTCGGTGGACGGAGATATTCTACAAGGGAAGGAGTGACAGCCGAATTGGAGAGGTATTTTGCAGGCCTGGAAGAATCTCTATTTTCGAGATGGGATCAAGGCATTGGAACATCGCTGGACCAAATGCATTAGTCTACAGGGAGACTATGTTTAAAAATAAAAGCAGTTCCACCGAGGTAAGATACTTAATTCTAGTACATTCCGAGAACTTTCCAAAGCACCTACGTACTCGTATATGATTATATTTCGATCTCAGACTTACGCGAAATACTCTTAAAAATGCAAAACTTCGCGAAGCCTTTGCACTGCTTACAAACTGCTTTTAGAAATGTGTGGCCATAACTGTTGAACTTGGCTTTGCCTGAAGAAAGGGATGCAGCTTTGGCACAGTTGCTTTATATGATGTTCAGGCTTCGCTGTTTCCAATCAATCTTTTCATTTGTTTACTGTGTACCGGTACCTGGATTGTTTTATAATTTCTAATACTATTTATGGTGGATTAAATTGGATAATTATATTCATTTAATTGATTCCTGAATGTTAAAGGGTAATATTTATGTTTCATAGAGTATCGATAACATTTATATTTTCATAGGAACCATAGGTAACATTACAGCGCGGATGTATGATTTTACCATGTCCAGAGTGATATCTCCGAAGCTCAATAACATTGGGCGTGGTGAGCACTTGATGGCGGAACTAGCTGGCTATTCCACTGCCAGTAAACTCTGGGCAGACCGCCTGATCACTGGCCTGTAGCATAGCTGTGGGTTAGGGTTGGGCACTATGTCCCTGTTTCGGCAGACTGTGCCGGTGCACAGTTAAGTTCCGCTGTTCCAAAACACCGAGTGTCAATTGTTCCGAAACATTCTCAAGCGAGACGGAGACACTGACTCGCTGTCCCGTCAGAAGCGCCACTATGCACTGCCCTTCGCCTACTAGCTGAACTGTTTAGTGGGCGCACGGGACACGGAACTGTAACTGCGCAGTGTAGAGAGGGAACTTCGAGAGGCAACATTACATGCTCCGCGCCAGCGGGAATGTGCCTGTACGGAACGTGCTGTGTGGTGTGTGCTTGTGTGTAGTTATGGCCATGCCCAGCATAAAGCTGCACGGAACGTGAACGAACAGTCGGAACACTGAAATTCGCGCCCAATAATCACGTTTAAAGGCTGCTTTTAGGTTAAGACTTTTCCGGTCAATACGAAATACACATAACACGGTTACAATGGCAGTGCAGGTGTTTAAAAGTTACTAATTCAAGAATATTTTCACCAGTTTCATGTATTGGCCTGTATTGTGAGTAATTAGAGCCAGGATAAAACTTCACGGCACGTGAGAAAGCAGTCGGAACTCTGAATGAAATACTCACCCAAAAATCATGTCTAAATTTTCCTTTTAGGATAAGAATGTTTTCATTCATTCTGAAATACACCTGTCACGATTACACTGGCAGTACAGGTGTTTACAAATGTCACAATGTTATTTACACCAATTAAAAGTATACTCGCACAGTTGAAGAAACATTCGTCAATGCTCTATTCACGTACGCAATATACAAGCGGCACACGAAAATAAAAACTGTGGGATGTTTGAAATGTCTTGTCATTGTGCCGGTTGAAGGTCCTTTTGCAGACAAAATAGAACATAAATTGCATTTCACTCTGTCCGGTTTTCTTCTAGTAAAAAAGTCCAGAACAGGACTCCGCTGCGACATTATGCAAAGTTTACCGTCTTTCGTACGGTTTAATTACTTTCGTGTTGTTATGCTCTTTGCACTTCGAATTCCTTCCCTCTCAACTTCCATTTACCTTCTTTAATATTTCGAAAATTTCCCTCAACACTTTCTCGGGGATTGACGTTAAAAATTAATTTTGGACTCTTAGGAAACTTTTAAGCCCAAGAAAAATATAGGTCATCGCTTTGGAATTAAAAATATAACTGGATGAATACATCGTTGTACTTTCGTGCTGTTATGCTCTCTGCACTTCGAATTCCTTCCCTCTCAACTTCCATTTACTTTCTTTAATATCTCGAAAATTTCCCTCAACACTTTCTCGGGGATTGACGTTAAAAATTAATTTGGACTTTAAGAAAACTTTTAAGCCCAAGAAAAATATAGGTCATCGCTTTGGAATTAAAGATATAACTAGATGAAAAAATGTTTACACTCCAGCACAGGGCGGCACACAGCCGGTATCGACAGTCGGACACAGCCAAGGCCAACTAATCTACACTGACTGACAGAGCAAATGCAACACCAAGAAGGAGTGGTTCGAAAGGGATGAAAGTTGGGGAAAAACAGAGACGGCACGGACGAATAATTGATGTTTATTTCAAACCGATATGCAGGTTACACAATGCGCACGGCATCGACTCAGTAGGATTTAGGACCACCGCGAGCGGCGATGCACGCAGAAACACGTCGAGGTACAGAGTCAATAAGAGTGCGGATGGTGTCCTGAGGGATGGTTCTCCATTCTCTGTCAACCATTTGCCACAGTTGGTCGTCCGTACGAGGCTGGGGCAGAGTTTGCAAACGGCGTCCAATGAGATCCCACACGTGTTCGATTGGTGAGAGATCCGGAGAGTACGCTGGCCACGGAAGCATCTGTACACCTCGTAGAGCCTGTTGGGAGATGCGAGCAGTGTGTGGGCGGGCATTATCCTGCTGAAACAGAGCATTGGGCAGCCCCTGAAGGTACGGGAGTGCCACCGGCCGCAGCACATGCTGCACGTAGCGGTGAGCATTTAACGTGCCTTGAATACGCACTAGAGGTGACGTGGAATCATACGCAATAGCGCCCCAAACCATGATGCCGCGTTGTCTAGCGGTAGGGCGCTCCACAGTTACTGCCGGATTTGACCTTTCTCCACGCCGACGACACACTCGTCTGCGGTGACTATCACTGACAGAACAGAAGCGTGACTCATCGGAGAACACGACGTTCCGCCATTGCCTCATCCAAGTCGCTCTAGCCCGGTACCATGCCAGGCGTGCACGTCTATGCTGTGGAGTCAATGGTAGTCTTCTGAGCGGACGCCGGGAGTGCAGGCCTCCTTCAACTAATCGACGGGAAATTGTTCTGGTCGATATTGGAACAGCCAGGGTGTCTTGCACATGCTGAAGAATGGCGGTTGACTTGGCGTGCGGGGCTGCCACCGCTTGGCGGCGGATGCGCCGATCCTCGCGTGCTGACGTCACTCGGGCTGCGCCTGGACCCCTCGCACGTGCCACATGTCCCTGCGCCAACCATCTTCGCCACAGGCGCTGCACCGTGGACACATCCCTATGGGTATCGGCTGCGATTTGACGAAGCGACCAACCTGCCCTTCTCAGCCCGATCACCATACCCCTCGTAAAGTCGTCTGTCTGCTGGAAATGCCTCCGTTGACGGCGGCCTGGCATTCTTAGCTATACACGTGTCCTGTGGCACACGACAACACGTTCTACAACGACTGTCGGCTGAGAAATCACGGTACGAAGTGGGCCATTCGCCAACGCCGTGTCCCATTTATCGTTCGCTACGTGCGCAGCCCAGCGGCGCATTTCACATCATGAGCATACCTCAGTGACGTCAGTCTACCCTGCAATTGGCATAAAGTTCTGACCACTCTTTCTTGGTGTTGCATTTGCTCTGTCAGTGTACCTAGTGCGGCCTTGACACAGCAAGTTCGGTACAGGCACATTCCAGCTGACGCGGAGCATGACATGTTGCCTCTCGAAGTTCTTTCTACTACGCAGTTACAGTCCTGTGTCCCTTGTCCCGGCACTCTGTACCGAAACAATCCGCCTCAAGCTCCTAATGTTGCGGAACAACTGAATGTTCCGGTCTGCCCCACCCTAGTATTGACTACATCACCCACGTCCAGTTTTGGATAAGACACTTTGTTTTAAGGGGGAGATCATTCAACATACTCAAATATCACTCCCAATTTTCGATATTTCTCATTGTACACATTTGATATTCATACATTTCTTTTCCTTTTTATATACCACGTTCCAATGCTCTCTCATGGTTGCTGGACATCCTGTGACCCCTCTGAGCGGATACTACCTTCCTTCTTCTCCTAGCTTTGTAAGGATTATATGTAGAGTCAGTCACAAATTCGGTTCTTATATTAAGTCAAAGTAGGAAAGCTGTGAGATATGCGTTGATCTATAAACATTAAAAGCGCTGGATTGAGAAATTGTTATAAATAAAACTCCATCTGCTTCATTACTATAATTTATTTCAGGATGACCCAATAAATGCACACACATATACACACACATAATTCTAATCAGCTATGAATGGCCACACTTACTAATTACTGTCTGTTTAAAAATTGCTCTTCCTTATCGCACAGCAGGCGGTCCAGCCCGTTGCTCTACCTGGGGACGCTTAGTCCTTACTTTCACTTCCACAAGTCCCGTCACCTCACACAGTAGCTGTGTGTAGACAGCTGGAGCTGAGCACAGGGCTACAGGCAACTCGAAACACGGCGACTGCTCGTTGGTTCGACTCCATAAACAGTCCAATAATTCTTACAGTCACATGCAGTGAACAACTAAACAGCACTACAGTGTTCAACAGCAGGACGATACTCACAACAGCGAACATTAACACAGTTCCATTTATCCTCGCACTCAAGATAGCGGGTTTACTCGCTAACACTCCACATAAATGCAAAAGCACACAGTACTCTCTGGTAGTACACGTTTTTCGTTCCGTCGTATCCAGCCCATGTACTCACTGGATTTTCCGACACCGCAACAACAACTCCTCGTTCAGACCTCAGTGGGACACCAGCGACAGCCAACAGCTCTGTCGATCTCAGCCCAGCCACATAATCCCAACTCACCGAGTGTCATACTGACTCCTCCACGGGTCCCAGCTCTGACTCTAGCTCCACTCCGGAGCCCGACTGTCACTGACTGTCCACTGCTGGACTCCCTTTTTATAGCTCGGGTGATTTGAGCCAGAATTTTCGCGATGTCACTAGAGGCAGAACATTCCCGTTGAATCTTCAAGATTCAGTTAAGCCGGCCGCCGAGAACAATACACGGAAAGGCCGGCCCCACCCTACAAGCCGGCTGGGAGATCCCAGGTCGTCTGAGTCACTAACCCCTTCCTGGAAGTACCGACAGAGGCTACCACTGGGCTGACACGTAACAATATATAAACTCCACACGTATTTCTCCTCTCCGATGTCTACACCTAATGTGCATTCTGAATATCTTCACTTCATCTTTTTTGATGAGAAAAATTGAAGGATACAGCGACAACCAAAGCCCCTGGTCCTCACCGTATGCTCATTGGCGCTGTAAAAGATTACACATGCTGCACGACTATAGCTTTAATCGCGACAGTCATGTTGTCTCAGTAGTTACCGATTGTCTTCGTCTTGCCCGAAATGTTTTCTTTCCCCATAGCTCAACAGCCCCGAAGAGCCATGGCCTACCAAGCAACCACTGCTCAGCTCGAAGGCCTGCAGGTTACGGGGTGTCATTTAGTCGGTACGACGAATCCTCTCGGCCGTTATTCTTCGTTTTCTAGACCGGGGCCGCTATTTCACTATCAGACAGTTCCTTAATTGTAATTACATAGGCTGAGTGGATCTCGAATCAGCCCTCATATCCAGGTAAAATTCCCTGACCTGGCTGAGAAATGAACTAGGCACCTCCAGATAAGAGGCAAGCACGTTAACCCTACACCGTGGGGCTGGACTTACCAGAATAGTTTTGATATTTAAAGGTGATGAACCATCACATCCAAATAACTTAAACCTATAACAATTTGCTCAGTCTTCTCAACTTCTTCTTCTATCACTTTCCCGCACCTTTTGAGTCGCGGGTGCGAACTGTGAAGTTGGTCATATTCTTCGGCCGGATGCCTTTCCTGACGCCAGCTCTATATGGAAGGATGTAATCGCTATTGTGTGTTTCTGTGCTTGTTGGTAGTGTGATGTTTTATCTGAATATGAAGAGGAAAGTGTTTTAGGACAAACACAAATACCCAGTCGCCGAGCCAGAAGAATTAATCAGAAGCGATTAAAATCCCCGACCGGGCCGAGAATCGAACCCGGGATCCTCTGAACGAAAGGCCTCAACGCTGACCATTCAGCGAATGAGTCGGACGCTACCTAACTTCTTCCCAGGCACATTTGAGAGGAAAGACATTTTAGTAGTGTTTGCTAGATATCAGTAACGCGTCCGACAACGTTGACCATAATATTTTCTTGTATATTTACACAGTACTTCCTAAGTTATCTAATATCATAAGTCGTCACTACTTTCTTGGAGAATATTGAAACTAATCAACGAATGAAGAAGCTTATAGTAGTCAGAAGAGACGTTTTACAGGATCGGGCTTAGTGGTTAAGAGCGCTGGCTTTCTGAGCCCGAGTTGGTGGGTTCAAATCCGGCCCAGTCCAATGTTATTAGGTGCTAAATACGCGAGCCTCGTATCGGTAGATTTACTGGCACGCAGAGGAACGCCTGTGGAATAAAATTTATGGCGTGAAATCTCTGAAAATCGTAAAAGTATTTCGTGAGACGTAAAACTAAACCCTCTCTTGCTCTACAACTTGCCTGTGGACCATATTTTGAGAGAACAATATCATCTCGTGAAATTTGAGAAATTGTTAGCTACTCTACAATAGAAGGTCTTCCCAACATAAATACCATGGCATTCGCAGACGACATTGTCTCCATGGCTAGGGATGCAGATTCTAACAAAAAATTCACGAACAGTGATCAACAAATTCAGACAGAAACTGGAGGCCATAGCAACCTCATCTCTTTAACAAACTGACCAGAAATTCACTTAAATATTCAAACTATCCCAGACACTAATCAATTAAATGAATATAATTATCCCATTTAAACCACCATAAAAAGAATTACAACTTATAAAATAATCTAGGTACCGGTACACAGTAAACAAATTAAAAGCCTCATCGAAAACAGTGGATCCTGAGTATCACATAAAACAATTGTGCCAAAGTTGCAGCTCTTTGTTCAGGCAAAGCCAAGTTCAACAGTTACAGCCACACATTTCTGAAAACATTTAATACGTAGTGCATAGGCCTTGCGGAGCTTCGTATTCTTATGAGTATTTCGCGTAAGTCTGTGATCGAGGTGTAATCACATATATATTTACTGCTTTTTCAAATGGCAGCCATCTGCCTGTCATCCCAGGCAGTTATATCGGAAGAAGGTTCTTTGCCC
Organism: Anabrus simplex; assembly: GCF_040414725.1. Taxonomy (NCBI): domain Eukaryota; kingdom Metazoa; phylum Arthropoda; class Insecta; order Orthoptera; family Tettigoniidae; genus Anabrus; species Anabrus simplex. Next base: position 177,935,933 of record NC_090265.1, read on the forward strand.
GGCGAAGAGTAAATCTCAAATCAGGCTCTTGGAAAGATTTCATTCTATGCGCTATTCCTCTCGTCGGTATCAACGAAGTGCTGTTACACAAGCCTGATTTAAAGAAAGGCACTTTTCATAAATTCCCTGTCATTCCTACATGTGGCTGACTCAATCAGGTAGGTTTGTTCATCTGGCCATAGTATTTGGTCACTGTGTCAATCCCTGTCTTAATTTATATTATCATCCTCCTATATGAGACAATTTCTAAACGCACAGATACCACGACAAAAAAGGCACTCTATTTGAATTTGAATTAAGAAATATAATGGCAAATACAGTAAAATCTATTAAAAGAACTTCTAAAACATTTTCACATCCTCAGGATCGTTACATGTTTCAATTTAAAGAGTATTAACACTGAGCTCATTGGTTCCAATTCTAAGGAAAAACGTTCCAACGTTATCGAGAACGAAGTTACGAGGTAAGCAATGGACAGGGAAGGTGTTAAAACTGGATTCATCAAACCTCGCAGCCATATTGAACCCATGACCTTTGTGCCCTAAGAATTTTAAGTATTAAAATTATTACAGGAGGCCCCATGTCAATTGTAATAGGAAGCTCGAATTTTTATATATCTCAGAGGCGACACGTGGCAAAGGGGGGTGGCTGCCTTCCGTCCCACGCTATGAGATGTGACGTCATCCGCACGTGTCGAAAGTGGATGTGTACAGAAGAAAGTTTATGTTGAATAAATATATAAAATGATAGAATTAGTAGTGAACGCAGTATAATGAGGGTCCTGTATTTATCTATAAGACATTTGGTCTTCAGTAAGACGGATTTGAGACTGCTAAGCCATTTCTGTGGATTATTCCAGAAGAGACGCGCGTGTCTATTTTACCCACGCTAAGCCGACAGAAAATAGTGCCTATCAAATGAGGTCATGTAACCAGTAAATTCGGTAAGAATAAATTTTAAATGTTCAAGAAGACTACCGCTAGCAAGGTAGCAAGTACGTGGTTACAGCCAAAAACTCTTTTAAATACAGTTCCAGTAAGTCGGAAAAAGTATGCAAATTTCTTCTGGCAAAGGGAAAATTGCCTGGAGAGAGGGGGTAGTGCATATAAAATAAGAAGGGACGCCATATTGAAACCCCTGCATTTGTCTCATTGAAGAGTGAGAGAGTTGAACTGTTCAGTAAATCGTTCGTCAAAAAGTAGACTAAGTACTACAAAGATTCTACCGATGTGGCTGGGTCTTGACTCCATGTGGAGACAGTTGTTCAGAGGATAAGTAATCTGATAAAAGACGGTCAAGATACCGAAGTAGTTTTGTAAAATTTATAATATTGTGTTTTAAAGAGAAGTAATTCGTGTGCGGGCAACAAATACAATCATTCGAATTCGATCATTGAAACACCAAGTGAAGGGCATTTCTTTTTTTATTCTTTATTTTTCAAGAAATGTGACTCAAACAAAATCGAAACCCAGAAATGTAACAATGAATAAATAAATGTAGAAGGGTTACTGGTGAGCCGAAAAATGGAAGCTGACGTAAAATGAAGGTACGTGAAAATATCATCTTACCGCCTAAACTTGTTTTATGATGTCAAATTTATATGTACTTGTGATGGGTATTTATGACGCAGTAGGTCACCCATATGTTTTTGTGAATGTCAGAAATATGACGAAAGGTCATTTGTTTTATTTTCTGCTTGGATACATTTTTAAAGTATTGCGAGTGCCGTGTAACATATTGTAAAAAGTTATTAGTGAGGGTTTCGAAGTGATATTACGTCCAGAGTAGATCGTCATTTCCGTGCATTTATTGACTATATTTAGTGATGTCAAATTAAGATGTTTATTCGACATAAAAGTTTCTGTTTGAATTTTGATGGAATTGTTGCAAGGTATCCGTGGTTACCCATTTTCAATCGGTGGAAGCGCGCTGTCGTGTTGAGTAATGCAGATCGGTTAATTTTGTCACGAAGTGTAATACTATTCTATGTCCGTTTAAACTGTGACTGAGTGACAATAAATAACAGTAAAGTTTGTCAGTCATTTTTGTGAAAATCCAGTTTTAAATACGAGATCATTTTATGCGAAATTGTTCATTATTAAACTATGTGTGCGTATTTATGCGTGGTGGATTCTAAGTAATATTATTCCAGTTCTTTTGTCAAGGAAGAGAGTCGTCGAAGTTGAGACAAGAGTTTAGATTTGTCGTGTGAGTTGAGATAGGATTTGTGAATCAGGTGATTGGAAGCCTGTAGTGAACCCGGGACTTTTGTGTGAGACCGAGAAAGATTTTGTATATGTTTGGGATGGAAAAGTGCGAGAGAATCCACGCAGGTATTAATTTGCGAAGTTTACAATTATTGTAAGACATTTAAAAGTAAATCTATCTGCATATCTGTTGGGTCAGGAATATCGTATTTTAATTCTATTTGCGAAGTCGAAGGTTTCATTCTTAGAGGCCACTCAAGCGTGACGAAAGACATGTGTTCCATATCAAAGCTGACAGCCAGGAGGGTCGTGTGTTTTCAATGCCGCAAGCTGATCGAGAGAGGGGCAGTCGAATAAAGGGGTTGCGCTGCTTGCCACGTGTAAAAATGAGATTGCATTTCTTGGCAACGGAGATCATTAAATGTGCGTGAACTAGTTGAAACTTTCATCCGGGAATAACGTGCAGGTTATTAGATACTGTGAATTTGTTTAATTGAGATCGTGATGTATATTTGAAACCACGAAGTTAGAGTATAATGAGCGAGTTTAGCCAATTTCAGGCTTGTCCAAAATATAGAGTGATGGTAATGATGACTGATATATTTTTGAGGGATGCACAAATTTTTGGAAATGTTATGATAAGATATGACATCGTAATCGGCTTACATTGTACGGCGAGTTACTTATGGTTTTGTACTTAATTATTAGGATTATCAAGTACTAATAATGGGTAGTATTAGAGTAGATTTAAAGTGTGATGTCATGACACAAGATATAATAATGGAAATAAATGATGTAAATATTTTCCAGCTGCACGATAACAACAGATGCTCAAGATCAAACGATTTAAAATTAATTACGTCAGAATTTGAGTAGGGACTTGTGAAAGAAACCATTCGTCCGCGGAGATAGAATTTGTTGTTTATTAAGATTCATTAAATCATTTAATTATTAAATTCAGTGGAAACCGTATTTGTGAAATAACTTTAAACCAAGTGATTAACTTGAAGATGCATTCTGGAAATCTTAGTTTATTTTTCTGGGAATATTAAAATGTTAACGATTAAGGGGACATATCGGAAGCTAATAGAATTTTTCTACCACAAAGTATTGTGAGCGTTGTTGTTGTTGTATTATTTGACTTTGATTGATTGAGCATTAAATGTGCTGGGGTTAGTAAAGTGGAAACTTTGGTCATCAACCGATATAACTTGTATTGTATTTAGCCTTCAGCTTAGAAACTTGGATGGTCATGGGGTCATTAACCTCAGTGAGTTTGATTGGGGCCATATGCCACTGTAGTATCATTTTCCTTGCGGTCATCATCCACAATGACTTTAAAGTAACTTAGAAGTTTAGAGGTCGGTTCATGACATAGTCGCAGGTCCCATCGATTCAATTAAGGGTCGATGCCGTACAACCATTGTGTGGCACACACCGATTGGACTGCCTTAATTACACCCAGAGTTCAGAGTTCGTGTTACGAGGGCTGGACCCATAATGAATCGTTATGATGGTACATGCAGTCTCACATGGAAGCCGAATTTAAGGATCTCAAGACTTTCTTTTCTTTATTATGAGATAATGGTTTCTAGCAAGGATGCCCATCAGACAGTTAAGTCAAAGGCTCAACCAGTATTCCGCTACTTTGTGTTAAATTATTGTGGTGTCAAGTGGACAAGATTGAATCCAAAATATATGGATTTCAAATTATTATTTCTTCCGTAAATTTTTCCAAAATAAAAATACAAATTTTTGAATAGACCTTTCATTTGAGTAGATAGATTAGGATTACTGAACCCTACCTTTTACCTCACCAAGTGACGAAGAGCCCGAAACGACCAAAGAGACAGATCTCATGAAAATTGCTGATAGGTAAGGAAGGTAGGTATCCTTCATGGTGGCCCAAAGGGTTCAATATATTGCTACCGAGTGTGTTGGCTCCGCGATTAGAATCTTGTAAATGTGGGCTTGCGTTCGGGAGATAGTGTGTTCGATCCCGCTCTCGGCAGCCCTGAATATTGTTTTATGTAGTTATCCATGTTCAAGTTAGGCAACGACAATACATTAATTAAGGCCACGGCTGCTACCTTCCCAATCCTGGCCCTTTCCTATCTTTGCGTCGACGAAAACATTCGATGTGTTACTGCGACGTTAAACCACTAGCGAAGGAAAATAAAGCATATAATACTAGAGTCAGGAAGAATGAGATTAGTGTAGTGGTTAGTGTGATTAGCTGCCACTCCCAAAGGCCCGGGTTCGATTCCCAGCTCTACCGCAAAATTTGAAAAGTGGTACTCAGCCTCGGGTGGTCAACTGAGTAGAGGGAGTTCGATTCCCACCTTAGCCATTCCCGAAGTGGTTTTTTATGGTTTCCGCTTCTCCTCCAGGCAAATGCCGGGATGGTACCTAACTTAAGGCAACGGTCACCTTCTTCCCTCTTCCTTGTCTATCCTATCCAGTCTTTCCATCCCCCACAAGGCCCCTTTACAGCATAACAGGTGAGACCGCCTGGGCGAGGTGGTGGTCCTCCTCGACAGTGTACCCTCGACTCTAAGTCTCACGTTCCAGGACACGGCTCTTGAGGCGGTAGAGTTACAATCCCTCGCCGAGTCCGTAGGAAAAATCAACCCTGGAGAGTAAACGGATTAAGAAAGAAAGAAAGAAAGAAAGAAAGAAAGAAAGAAAGAAAGAAAGATGCCACTCGCTTATAGCGCAACCCCGCGTCCCGCATGTGATCTCAGCGGTCTTGATATTATACTCTTGCATAACTTAGAGAGAGCGGGTTAAATGTAGGCTACAGTTACACTGTTTAGTAAAATGAATATTCTTAAAATTACGTTTACGTATTTAAATAGAGATAATGGTCATGGAAGTATTTGTCTGTATTAAATATAACGAGACAGAGCAAGTTGGCTGTGCTGTTTGGGTCACGGAGGGATGGTGGGTTTGAATCCCACTGTCGGCAGCCCTGAAGACGATTTTCCGAGCTTTCCTACTTTGACGACAGGCTGTATCTCAGGCCTAATTATTCACAGCTCAGTATTTAATACATGAAAAGCTCCGTCGAGAGATCTATGCAACAGGAAAACCACATAATAATCTGTTAATCTATGTATTCTCGAGTTAAAATTAATGTAGGGAGCGTTAAGCCCGAATCTCACGAATGCTTTTTTCATACCTAACAGGCGGTTTCGATAAAAAGCATAATAGTTATTGTTGACGAGACCTTTTAAAGATAGATATATAATCCTCGGGACTGTTTTGCAGAATCTTTTATGCTTTCAATTTGTATGCATATAGTTTGTGGACATCTTCAATAATTTAGGCAGAATAAGTGGAGAGATTGTATCTCATTGCATTATTTTCTTCCAGTTGATCCTCAGAAACCGTAACTAGACCGTTTCTTCCTTCCTTTTTTAAAATTTACAATTGGCTTTTACGTCGTACCGCCACAAATAGGTCTTATGGTGACAATGGGATAGGACCTTAATTAAGGTACAGCCCCAGCATTTACCTGGTGTGAAAATGGGAAATCACGGAAAGCCATCTTCAGAGTGCCGACAGTGGGGTCCGAACCCACTATCACTCGAATGCAAGCTCACAGCTGCGAGCCTCTACCCACACGGCCAATCGCTCGGTAGTTTCATTTCGTTACAGTTCAATATTCAATACATGTAAACCTTTCTCAGGAGATCGTTTAGACAATTCGAGAAACGCAAGAAAACCTGTTCAGTGGTTCTCGACTAATGGAATTCTATTCCTGTACCTTGCGCGGAATTTCTACTGTTAAAAACCATAAAAAATTTGTATAGTACTCGTACTTTTCGAGCTATACAATTGGTACGCTTATAGTGTGTGGATATTTTTAATGTTTTACGTAGTGTAAGCCAATAGAGTTGTTGCCTGGAGTAATTTTCTTCGAGCTATTTCGCAGAAATCGTTACTTAATTTACTGCTCAGTTCAATATTTTATGCCAGAAAACCTTTCTTTGGAAATCCTATATCATCGAAAACGACATAAAATCCATCATGCGGTTCAATTCACTCAATGATTTTAAAATATGTTTTTAGTGCAGGGAATGTCCGACTCGTTGGCTGAATGATCAGCGTACTGGCCTTCGGTTCAGACGGTCCCGGGTTCGATTCCCGGCCGGGTCGGGGATTTTAACCTTCATTGGTTAATTGCAATAGCCCGGGGGCTGGGTGATTCTGCTGACCCCAACATCCCTACAACTCACACACCACACACAACACTATCCTAGACCACAATAACACGCTGTTACCTACACATGGCAGATGCCGCCCACCTTCATCGGAGGGTCTGTCTTACAAGGGCTGCACTCGGCTTGAAATAGCCCCACGAAATTATTATTAGTGCAGGGAATTAAACACGAAACAACACATGATTTCCAAATCAATTTTGAATTTAATTTACCCATGCCCCCGTTTAACGTAAGATTGCAGCGTAAAGTTTTAATGATGCTACTTCCAGGAGCTTTTTATCTTTGTTTAATCTCTCATAATCTTTCATTGTCTCTCTGTTTAGCTGCATGTCAGAAATTTTTAAACAGTCTACCTACGAATTTGTAAGATTTATTTGTAATTATCTAAGGAGTGCTTTTTCATTGATTAGCCACCCAAATTAATTTAAAATGTAATCACGTACTGATCAAATGGAAAGCCTAACTTATCCGCTCTCTCCTGATTTCGTATTCCTTGTCAAGTACTGTAACTGCCTCTTACACAATATTTCTCAGTTTCTTGCAGTCATTTACTAGCTGAAATTAAAGCTAGTCATGCCACAAATCTGCAGTAACCAACGTCAAGGAATTCTACCGCTATATCTTATACTATTTAATTTATCCACTTATCAGAGTCTCTTCTCGCTATGCGGCTAGGATAGCATACGATTTTATCATATGTAATGTATTTGGTTGCTTTTCTATTTTTCTTACAAGTTGCATTACGTCGCACCGACACAAATATGTCTTATTGCGTCAATGGGACAGGAAAAGGCTACGAGTGGGAAGGAAGTGGTCGTGGCCTTAATTAAGGTACAGACGCAGCATTTGCCTGGTGTGAGAATGGGAAACCACAGAAATCCATCTTCAGGGCTGCCGACAGTGGGGTTTGAAGCCACTATCTCCCATATACTGGATTCAGCGACACTTAAGCGACTACAGCTATCGAGCTTGGTATATTTGGTTCCTAACTGACTCGTTAATTTATTGACTTGATTATGGTAATCTGTAGTTCAAGCGTATCGTACACACGATAAACACATTGTTCTTTCTTATGGTGCTTACATATTTCACCATTTCTTCGATGATTTCGAGTGTGTCTAATCAAAACGAAACCAAACTAAACCCCATGGCCCAATAGTTTGCTAATTCTCTACTTCAGCGGTTAGTGCCTATTAGGTGGTGATTATTGTTTTAAGAGGAAGTACAACTAGGCAACCATCCTATTTGGTGCCTTTAATGTTTTAGATATGCGCGTTCTAAATAGAGGCTAAATGAATGCTCTCGGCTTTCTAGACCGGAGCCGCTGACTCGTCAGATAGTTCCTCAATTGTAATCATGCAGGCTGAGTGGACTTCAAACCAGTCCTCGAGTCGAGGTAAAAATCGCTGGCCTGGCTGGAAATCGAACCCGAGGCCTCCGGGTAATAGGCAGGGACGCTACACCGCGGGGCTGGCGGTTGGTATAACCATCATAACAAAAGTCTAATGATTCCACCCCACTTACTGATCGACCTTGCTAAGCTAAATTTCATCATTTGTCTGAACGTCATAACGGAAGAGCGGACAGACAGCCCAGTTTGGCCGTATTAGGCGTGCGGCGTTCACTGTGTCGCCTTGACACACTCCGCGTCCTCGCAGGGCAGGTAAGATCCGGCTTGCTCTAACTTGTGGTCGAATTGTCTTCACTGCGCTGTGGCGTGCCGGACGCCATGGTTCAAATTTCTGTGGTGAATCTCTGGGATCTGTATATCCTCCTGGCTACGTCACATATTATTAGATTATTATTAGATTCGGCCTGTGTAAGGTGGAAGTTGTAGGAGCAATTAGCTCAGGCGGCAGAGCATGGGCCTTCTGAGTTTAAGTTGGCAGGTTCGATCCCAGCTCGGTCCAGTGGTATTTAAAGATGCTGAGATACGCCAGCCTCGTGTTGATAGATTTACTGGCACGTTAAAGAACTCCTGCGGGATAAGATACCAGCACCTCGGCGTCTCTGGAAATCGTGAAAGAGTTGGTGGAACATAAAGCCAATAACATTATTCTGAGTGAACGTGTTCAGTTGTTTTCCCACTGATTTTTACGTTTTAGTACACATCAAACCGGGCCCCTTTCCTTGATTGAATAGTCGGCGTACGTCCCTCGGTTCAGATCAGTCTAGGTTCGATTCCTGCCTCTGGCAGGTATTTTAGCCATGTCTGATTAATTCTTCTCGCTCGGGGTTTGGGTGTTTGTGTTCGTCTCAATGCACACCTCTTCATTTACGTACAGCACACCACACTAACCAAATACCATAGAAACGTGTAATAATCAATATATACAGTATCTTACGTAGGGTTGGTATCATGAAGGGCATCCGACCGTAAAACTGTGCTTAATATATATATATATAGTGCTGATTCCAAGGAACTGCGAAAAAACGAAAAGAAAGAAAGAAAGAAAGAAAGAAAGAAAGAAAGAAAGAAAGAAAGAAAGAAAGAATGAATGAATGAATGAATGAATGAATGAATGAATGAATGAATGAATGAATGAATGAATGAATGAATGAATGAAAATGTAGCCTAACTTACTGGGTTAACTGGCACTTTCCTTCAAGCGTTGACGACGAGAGGGTCATCATAAAATGAAATAAATAAAAATGTAATCCTTGATATTTTGTAGCATTTTTCCAACAGAGGGAATAGAATAGCTCAGGCGGTAGAGCACTGGGCTTCTGAGCTCAAGTTGGTGGGATCGATACCGGTTCAGTCGGTGGTATTTGAAGGTGCTCATATATCTCAGCCTCATGTCTGTAGATTTACTAGCACTTTAAAAAACTCCTACGGTACAAAATTCCGGCAATTGGGCGTCTCCGTAAACCATACAAGTAGTTAGTGGGGCGTGAAAACAATAACATTATTAAAGGAAGGAGATAGGACTAACAAATATATGCATTAACTTAAACACCGGTATCTAAAAAAGGAGAATATTTTTCTGATACTGAAATTATTATTATTATTATTATTATTATTATTTTGTTATGTAACATCTATCTGCTAAGTATTCCATCCGGAGGCTTGTTTGCATAATCAAAGAGCAGCACGAAAGTTTATGTGCCTTGTGCTCATGTATTGCTTGTTCCAGCCATTGTCATTGTTCGTAATAATTTGGGACAACTTCACAATTGCAGAGCTCTTCTAGATTCTGAATCATAAACTAATTTCATCGCAGAATACGTGGTTCAGAAGCTCCGGTTGAAGAAGTCTCCCACGTCGTTTCCAATCCAAGGGATTAATGAGGTAATGTCTGAGTCGAAACACTCTGTATCTCTGCACTTACATTCTACTGCAAGCAATTACAAGCCAACAGTCACTTGTGCTGTACTACCACGCATTACAGGACACATGCCATCTGTGAAGCTTTGCTACGATGATTGGAATCTCCTTGATGACATCCAACTTCCATCAGCCAGGAGGAATAGATTTACTTCTAAGTGCTGACTTGTTTTTCGAAATTTTAGTCGTGGTAGGATGATCAGACCAGGGAGCTACCCATTGTTCAAAGAAACAGAGCTTGGATGGATTCTGTCCGAAACAATGCATCAAGCACATCGTCCTCAACTGTACAGCCGCAACGCTTATTCTTCATCCATGGAGAAACCTCACTAGATGATCAACTTCAGCGGTTCTGGGAACTAGAACACCTCCAAAAAACCCTGGAACTCTTGAAGAGATGATATCTGAAGAACACATCACTCACAACACAACGAGAGATTACTCAAAGAGAGGTCGCTACATTGTCGGCCTCCTCGTCGCACAAAATTGGGTCCGGTGGGTGAATCATACTCACACTCAAGGCAGAGGTTGCTACAGTGGGAATGTCGTCTGCAGAGGCAGCCACATGTTCGGCGTGCCTACAATGAATTCATGTCGAAATATGAGAAACTAGGTCACACGACAGAATTTCCAGACAATGACAATTCTGGAAGGGAAGTGTTATATTTGCCGCACCACCCCGTCTTCAAAGCTACAAGTAGCACCACGAAAATACGAGTAGTGTTCGATGGTTCTGGGCGATCTAGTAACGGACTTTCACTGCATACAACAGGATATTTCCTCCATTATTCTGAGGTTCAGATGCAGCCTGTAGCATTTTCTGCCGACATTTGCAAACTGTACAGACAGGTTTACGTTGCACCAACTAGACCCTCCACTCCAACGCATCCTCTGGAGATCATGCCCAGATCAGAAGATTAAGACCTGACAACGGTAACGTACGGTGCTAGTTGTGCACCATTTTTTGCAAAACGTGTTCTACAACAACTAGCTGATGTCGAAATGAAACAATTTCCATTAGCATCTCAAATTCTGAAAAGGGACTTATATGTCAATGAGCTAATCACCGCGACTGGAACTATTGAAGAAGCTGTACAACTACAGGAAGATTTAATCACCTTTCTCGAATGGGCGGGTTTGAATTTCGAAAGTTTTCAGTCAACCGTAGCGAGCTTCTGGAAAGAATTCCACCCACCTGTAAAGAGACTCAAGATTTGATTTCACTCGATACACATGATAGTGTCAACACCCTCGGTCTACTTTGGAACCCGTCAACAGACAATTTCCTCATAAGAAGCATTTCAAGGACGATGGATAACAAGAACCCTTCAAGGCACCTTATTATTAAGCGTGAGGTCGCTTTCATAGTTGCTTCTACATTTGATCCTTTGGGACTATTAAGCCCAGTTGTTATTACATATACGGCGTTCTTGCAAGACATATGGATCTCTGGTTTGGGATGGGATGATCCATTCTCAGACGAATTGCAGGATACATGGTTCACCAGTCAACCTTCTTCAACGCTTGAATTAAATTAGAATTGTGCGTCGCGAGGTTCCTCACCTCACTTTCAACATGCAACTTCATGGATTTTGTGACGCTAGTGAAATAGCATATGGAACTTGCCTCTACATTCACGCCATGGATGTTCACGGCACAATCACATGAAAACTATTATGTGCCAAATCAAGATTGGCTCTAGTGAAACGGATCACTCTCCCCAGACTGGAACTCTGTGGAGCATCATTACTCGCAAGATTAACTGAAAGGGTAGTTCCTATTTTTGGACTCGACATCCATGGTATTTATGTATACACTGATTCTGTGATTGTGCTCGCCTGGGTAATAGGCGCACTCACCTGCTGGAAGATCTTTGTAGCTAACAGAGTGGCTCAGATTCAGCAACAGACAGACATACATGCAATCCTGGAGACATGTATCGACACATGATGATCCAGCAGACCTAATCTCTAGGGGCGCAGAACCTGCAGCACCTCAATCAACGCCAATGTGGTGGAATGGCCCAAAGTGGCTCGAAGAACAAAATGCATTATGATTAAATCCATCTCCCAGAGACTTTCCTCAAGACTCGCCTGAAGTACGACCAGCACTTCACTGCTAAATACTACAGGAACCTCTGATGATGTAACCACAAGATGTTCCCCCTATAGTAATTTAGTCAGAATGGTTGCTAATTGCAAACGCTTCGTCCTTAACTGCCACAACTCTCAACATAAACACATCAAATCCTTCTCTTCAACGGAGCTTGAAGAGGCAAGCCTGACCTGTAATAGACTGATTCAGCAATCACCTAGCCACATGAGGTCGCAGTCTTAAGCAAGGTGCATCCAATCTCTCATAAGAGCCCTTTTCAAGATGAAATGCAAATTACGTGAGTTAGAGGAAGACTTGTCAACTAACCTACGGTGGGAAGCATGAAATAATCCTCCCTCCTAATCATCATTTCCCTCATTCAAAATGAGCATCAAAGACTTCTCCATGCTGAGATTCAGTTGCAGCTCACGTCCTTACGATCAAGGTACTGCATTCCTAGAGCAAGACAAACCATTCGGTCAGTCATCTACAAATGTATGCAGGGCTTTAGGCTTAAGGCAAATAATACAAGTCAACTCATGAGCCAATTGCCAAAGGCTCGCATCCAGATATCTCGTCCATTTCTGTCCTCGGGTGTTGACTTTGCAGGGCCAGTTGATGTTAAAATGGGATCCAAGAAAAGTAAATCGATCTACAAAATAATGCCATGTTGTGATATTCGTCTGCTTCAGCACGAAAGCTGTACATATCGAACCTGTTACCGGTTTGACATCTCAGGCATTCATCGCAGCCCTTTGAAGATTCGTTTCCCTTCGTGGACATATTCAAGATCTCTACAATGATAATGCTACAACATTTGTTGGGGCTAACAAGGAACTGCAGCAAATGCTAAGGGACAAACAATTCAACAATGCAATATGCAATCATGCTGCAGCGTCAAGTTTTAAACGGCACTTAATTCCGGCACGTTCACCACACTTTGGCGGAGTATGGGAGTCCGCAGTGAAGGCGATGAAGTTCCACTTCCGTCGGGCAGTGGGTGAAAACATTTTAACCTACGAAGAGTGGGTTACTTTACCCACGCAAATTGAAGCGTGCCTCAATTCTAGACCATTGTTTGCATCATCCAATGACCCTAGTGATCCTTCTCGTCTTACACTTGGTCACTTTCCCATCGTAGCTCCACTCATGTCCATCCCTGATCCTGATAGGACTGAGCCTCATCCAAACAGAATGTCACGATGGCAGCATCTTCAGCAAATATAGCAGCACTGGTGGCGTCGACGGACCTTCACACTCTGCAGCAGAGGAAGAAATGGTCCATGTCGAATCCGAATTTTCAGGCAGGCACTCTTATTCTACTGAAGGAAGATCACTAGCCACCTTTGCAGTGAAATATGGGTGTTATTAAGCAGGTATTTCCAGGAAGGAACAATGTTATACGAGTTGCCGATTTATTATATATATATTGATCTGGTATTTTAAATATTAGTACTCTAGTATTAAGGATTGTACATGTCATACTTTTAAATTTCCATTTCTGTTCATGTCTATTTTACTTTTTATGTCTGAATTTTATCATAGAAATTGTATATTTTGTATAAACTACAAACCTAACACACCTCATGGTAAAATAGAGTTCACAGCACTTTGGAGATTAAACAATAATCATATTAAGAGTTGCCGACGTCAGATGCAATTCTATTATCTTTAGGCGTTCCATCTTCAAGCTAGTGCCTCTACCTCCTCCTTAATTATTCTGTGTATATTGTCATAAAAGTGTTTTGAAAAAGGCCAATGGGGGCGGAGAATATGTAATATTAAATGTATATGTTATTAGCCTGTAAAGAGCACCACTTCCCTTTGGTGTGTTGGGCTTTTTTTGGCGCTGGTAGACGGCCTCCGGATGTCCCCTGGCAGCTACGGAATGTGGGGTGGGGGTTTGAGTCAGGGTAGCTCTAGACATGATGGAAAATGTGTTTATTTTGCTTGTGAATAGCGGAAGCGTAGTCCTGCCTTCTGCAGCTTAGTCCTGCACCAGTGTATTTAACTACATATACGTAGGTGGATCAAAAAGTTAGTTGCACTAAAGCGCCGCAGCTGCGCGCTGTGTGTCGCAAACGTGGGCACAGCGGAGAAAGGGACAGACACTGCACACACGTCTATTAGGCAGGTCGCTGTGGTGTCTCGTCTAGTATTGTGTGAATAGCTGCCAAATGCAATGGCGCGTCAACTGGACGTTCACTCCAAATATGAGGTGCGTGCGACAATCCGATTCCTGTTTGCCAAAAGGAAGAATTGCACGGACATTCATCGTGAAATTAGTGCTGTGTATGAGGAGCGGGCCATTTCTCGGCAAGGTATCGTAAAGTGGTGTCAGCAATTCGAAGCCGGCGCACGCATATCACGGACAACCATCGCGAAGGCAGGCCCGCCACGTCCAGGACCCGTGGAAAGGTCAACAGTGTGAATGCGATCATTAGACAGAATCGGCGCATTAAACTGAGAGAAATCGCGACGCAGCTGAACATGTCGTATGGCAGTGCGTCCGCCATTGTTCACGAGGACCTTGGATAGGGTAAGCTGTGTCAAAGATCGGTCCCACGTCTTCTCACCGATGAGCACAAGGGACAACGTTTCCAATCCTCCCTAGCATTTTTGCAACGCTATGCCGCAGACGGCAACGGGTTTCTGCGGCGAATCGTCACAGGCGACGAAACGTGGGTCCACCACTTCAACCCTGAAACGAAGCGAACATCAATGGAATGGGTGCACCCCTCATCACCACAACGAAAAGGGGCCAAGGTTCAACTTCAGCCGGTAAGGTTATGGCGACAGTGTTCTTTGACATGGAGGGTTTGCTGCACGTGGAATTCATGCCGAAAGGAACGACGATCAACGCGTCGTCGTATTGTCAAACGTTGCACCGGTTGTATAAAGCGATTAAAGAGAAGCTCCGGGGGAAATTGAGCGCCGGTGTGATTTTGTTGCACGATAACGCAACACCTCACAAGGCCCGCCAAACGAGAGAACTGCTGCAGCGTTTCAAGTGGGAGGTCTGGCAACATCCACCCTACAGTGCCGACCTAGCGCCATGTGACTTTCATCTGTTCGGTAAGCTCAAAACGGAGCTCGGTGGTCGACGTTCCAGACCGATGAGGAGGTGAAGGCCGCTGTCTCCGAATGGTTGCAGAACGCTGGAGGAAATTTCTATGCATCCGTCATCGACAAGTTGGTTGTGCGTTCGCAGAAATGTTTGGAGTCTCTTGGAAACTATGTGGAAAAGTGACGTTACAGTGTATGTCGATATAGTCGTGTTGTTGTTGTATAGGTGGTGTAATAAATGGCCATAACTGGGAAGTGTAACTTATTTTCTGATCTGCCCTCGTACAGTACAGTATGTATTAATTGTTCACATGACAAGGTCTAATATACTGTATATAAGTTTTACCGTTGTGACTGATTTATCCCTTCATGCATCCTGTGATAGAACCAGCCTCGTGGCAATACAGTCTGCTATCGTAATCTTGTATATAATTTCAAGCTTATTCAATAGATGAGGAGGATATGAGAAAAATTGATAATGAAAATCTGCTGTAAACGATTTTAAAGTTATTGAATAGAGAGTGGATGCATCCGTGAAGAGTTGCAAAATTATACATCATCATTAGGGGAATGTGGAGTAATAAATAAGTGGAAGGAAAATAAGTGATACATGCTAGTTAGTAAAAGAATTGTGCCTAAGGCAACCTACTGACGTGGAGAAAACTATAGACACCCGAGTTAATTCGTTCAAAAAAGCTTATCCTTTGTCGCACATAGAAACGCACATATACAGTTTTAACGCAGGTTGAACAAAAGAGGTCCTGGAATGTTTTCCATTTCCAACGGAGCGCTGACTTTAGAAATACATAACTTTAAAAGTATTCATCTGATCGTTATCAAACTTTACTACGCCTTCAAGTAACGTATTGTTAATCTGTCTACCAATTTTTTATTCCATCTGATTTTTGTAAAAAAAAGGTTGTTGTAAACTTTGTGAAACAACATTTTCTCATTATTGGTTGATCATAGAAAAAAGAAAAAATTCAGCTTATTACGAAGCTCATGAGAATGTCAAGTTAAATTTAAAACTGCTTTATGTCTGCATGCAATTGATGATTTTACTTCTTTTTCTCCTTTATCTGTTTACCCTCCAGGATTGGTTTTCCCTCGGTCTTAGCGAAGGATCCCACCTCTACGGCCTCGAGGGCAGTGTCCTGGAGCTTCAGACTCTGGGTCGGGGGATACAACTGGGGAGGATGACCAGTACCTCGCCTAGGTGGTCTCACCTGCTATGCTGAACAGGGGCCTTGCGGGGGGATGGGAAGATTGGAAGGGATAGACAAGGATGAGGGAAGGAACGGCCATAGCCTTCAGTTAGGTACCATCCCAGCATTTGTCTGGAGGAGAAGTGGGAAAACACGCAAAACCACTTCCAGAATGGCTGAGGTGGGAATCGAACCCACCTCTACTCAATTGACCTACCGAGGCTGAGTGGACCCCGTTCTAGCCTGCGTACCACTTTTCAAATTTCGTGGCAGAGCCGGGAATCGAACTCGGGTCTCCGGGGGTGGCAGCTAATCAGACTGACCACTACACCACAGACGCGGACGTTGATTTTACATTGATTTTTAATATATTGGGTGGTTGTGTGAGAAGAAAGCAGCCTAATGGCCGACGAGAACAATGCACTTGGCCCTGGAAACCCTAGCGATGTTGCCAGGTTGAACATCATTTGGTGGTTCCCTGCTGTACAATAAGCGGATGTTTGTTTTTTCATCAGTTGCTTAAAACCTTTATTGGACTAGCGCTCGATTTATCATCAATAGAATTACGTAGTATATCTCGTATTTCGCCGTAAGTTCCGGCTTATTAGATGGTCTCCTCTTCGGTTTGTTAGTGATTAATACATCAGTGCATTTCGCAGAATTATTTGGAAACTTACTTTTCTTAGAAATAGAGAAGGAATCCTTGTTTCTTCAAAATGTATAATTTCTCCGTGAACAACGAGAATTACAGGCAAAATGAAAGATCTTCGCTGCTCGGTTCTGAAAGGAATGAAAAGGTTGCGTGTTTATCCCTCATCGTTGGCTTTTCCCGGGCACTAAAATTTTAAGCCAGTGTGTGCCAAAATCCTTTACTCTTTTTCAGACTCAGTAGCTGAACGTTGAGCGTGTTGGTTTTCGGATACAGGGGTCACGGGTTCGATTACTGGCCAGGTCATTAAAATTTATCTTCACTCGGGGCTAGGGGTAGGGCTTATTCTTCAAGATATCAGTAGTAAAGGTGGAATGCGTTCAACTTTTGAAATGTATTTAAAGTTCCTGGTGATGGGGGGAAATACCACTCTTCTTCATCTGGCATGTTATTCCCATATTCCACTTTCTCATCCCACAACACAACACATTCATTGCGAAGTCGCTGTACATGACTCGAAGCTGATACAGAGCAGTGAGAGTTTAGTTGGTGCGGCACATAGGGCAACTGGGCTACACAACACCGCTCGGCGGATATGCTGCTTTCTTCTCCCAAAACCACTGAATGAAATATAAATCATTATGCGCCTCTATGGTGCAGTGGTTAGTGTGATTAGCTGTCACCCCTGTAGGCTCGGGTTCGATTCCCGACTCTGCCACGAAATTTGAAAAGTGGTACGAGGTCTGGAGCAACTGAGGTCAACTGAGTAGAGGTGGGTTCGATTCCCATCTCAGCCTTCCTGGAAGTGGTTTTCCGTTGTTTCCCACTTCTCCTCCAGGCAAATGCCGGGCTGGTACCTAACTTCAGGCACGGCCGCTTCCTTCCTTCTTCCTTGTCTATCCCTTCCAATCTTCCCATCCCGCCGCACGGCTCCTATTCAGCATAGCAGGTGAGGACGCCTGGACGAGGTACTGGTCATTCTCCCCAGTTGTATCCCCTACCCAGAGTCTGAAGCTCCAGAACACTGCCCTTGAGGCGGTAGAGGTGGGATCCCTCGGTGAGTCCGAGGGTAAAACCGACCCTGGAGGGTAAACAGATAAAGAAGAAGATGAAGTTCTATTAGTCTCCATGCTTTTTGTTTTTCTTTCGATAGTCAATATTATTATTCATTTCAGGACTCGGATATGATATGGAGGAACTGATGGTGACTACTGCGGTGATCTGTTCGGGAGTCATGTTTCCAGGGTGTCTGATGAACCTCGATAGCATGTCCGAGAAGTTTCATTTCTTACAGTAATGTTTCTAACAAGCGTTTCTGGTCATTCTTCCTCTGTTCAATTTCTAAATCACTTACAAATATTAAAGTTTTATTCATGATATTTTCCGGGCACCTTATTCTTTATTTATGTTTTTACTGCGTGCTTTTCAGTTATGCTATATTCCGTTTTGTAAACTGCACGTATCGAAAATTAAGATAAAAATAATCAGTACCTTCTTCCGGATCTATGATTTCCGAAATTATGGGAGATGGATATTATCTTAAATTTCCTGATAACCCTATGGTTGTGAGTTTTTATGCAACACATCAGCGACGCGTGGTACAGATAGTGTAAATATATTAAGCCTTTCATATTTGATTGAATATTAAATAATACTGCAGTTAAGAACAGTGATGTTGAATTTTATTTAGGGAATATCATAGGGATAGACAAAATTATCCATACATCGATTTTATGACCATCCATTGATACCGAAATTTACAATTGAAGCACTTCACAGCAACTGAACATGTGTCATTTTGTCGATTCAGCGCGCGTTTCTTCTTCATTGTCAGGTAGTGGGTAGAACTTCTGCTCGGTTCACCTGTCGCATCTGTAGTAAATGATAAATCCTCGACGAGCAGCAGCAGCAGCAGCAGCGGCAGCAACAACAACAACTAGAGACAAGAAAAGCACTGAAGAAACATTTTACACTACACCTTTCAGCAGATCTACCTGCAAGCTATCAAAGAGAGGTACTCTGATATGTGTCTTCATTGTGAAGATGGTCCACGCCTTTACCCGTGGAGATGATCTGTAGATTCAGAGCATTTTTTCTCCCCCCAGAATTTTTTCGGACGTTAATTTGGAAATTAGGAGGAAGCTAGAAGACATCAGCTGTCTCACAGTCAAATGAAGTAGGTTATGAGGACATAACCACTCCGCTAACATGGCTTACACAAGAAATCAACCAAGGAGAATTCGTTTAATATTGACCTAACTGACGAATGCAGCAAGCTGCAATGGTGACTACCATTCAGAGAGTGGGGGTGGGGAGGGGGGTGCGCTTTGTCTCCTTTCGGACTCGCACCGTACTCAGCACTTATTTGTTTATGCCTGCAAGGCTTCAGTCGTCCCCGCGACCGGTTGCAGACTGATCCTCAAAACAAATCCACAGTCCTTGACCTGGTATGGAGTTCGGCTGTCACCCCAAGGACATCACCAAATACGATGAGGGTGTCTTGCTTCCTTGACCTAACGTAGGAAGCTTTCGCAGAGGTAATGGCCCCTCCCCGCCATCACCCGTGGCGACCATCCAGTAAGTCGATGCGCTTTGTCGCCCCCGGAATCCTTTCGGACGCGCACCTCATCCCACGTATTTGCTAATATCCCCGAAGTTTCAGTCGTTCCCGACACTCGGGACTGGATCCCCAAACAGAGAAAACCCCTGTTCTGAGGAGCAGTGACCTCGTGTCGACTTCGGCTGTCACTCCGACGAGATTAACAATTACAGTGGGGGAGTACCAGCTGCGATCGCAGCAGGCTTCCCCGTAGTGATGGCCCCTCCCCGCCATCACCCGTGGCAACCATCCAAAGAGTCAGCACGCTTGATCGCCCCCGGAATCCTTACGGACGCGTGCTGGGTGAACGGGGAATAGCGAAACTCTTTCTTAACCTTCTTATATTAACTGAATGCGGACTGCACAGTAAACGACCTGTTCAACAATAGCATGTTTCTTTCGTGTCTTGGTGTTGACTATGCACCGAATGTGTTGTGACTATAGAGCAGAATGAAGGCTTCTCCCAATCCCATT
Source organism: Anabrus simplex (assembly GCF_040414725.1). Taxonomy (NCBI): domain Eukaryota; kingdom Metazoa; phylum Arthropoda; class Insecta; order Orthoptera; family Tettigoniidae; genus Anabrus; species Anabrus simplex. The sequence goes on from NC_090265.1 coordinate 177,955,781, forward strand.
ATTTTGCTACCAGATCTTAAAATTACTGTATGTTATACAAAGAAATAAGGTCCTAAGAAAAAAAGAACTGAGTTTCTCTCGTATATTATATTGTTTCCTACAGGAGAATTGTTGAATTGGGCTGTGAAACTCCTGCTCTCGCATTTTACTCTGGACACATATTCCTTTAAGGGTATCAAATACTGTAGTAGTGTTACTACCTCATTCCTGTAGATGGTGCATCACGTTCAATGAACTGTGATTACTATGTATCACATGTATTATAAGCTGCCATTTTCTCATACGTTAATACGTTTTAGTGGCAATAATAAGTTCGAACGTTTCCTTAGAAACAAGTCCTACATATCAAACTTCCAAAAACTGAACAGTAATATTATTTTCAGAGCAATTCCTTCGCGATATACAGGCCATATTGAGGCTTTCACCGACCCGAGAGTCCACATGCTTGTCCTATAAAATCTAAATACTCCCTTAAATAGCTACATAGAATGTTACCCTCTCACCTTATATCAGAAGCAATCATAAATAACATGTTGAATTAACATAGTTTTAACATAATATGTACAGGATTAAATCCACGCTTATTATGTTTAATTTTTATAATCATTCAGTAGCCTTAAATTAATCCATTCCTTTCGGTTAGAACCTGTGAATCTTATTGTCATACAATAACATGAAAGCCCCAGGGACTCTTAACTTGGGAGCGTGGGTTGGCGACCGCGGGGCCCTTTTAGTGTCCTAATATTGTTTCCACTTTCTTGTGCCAGGCTCTTCGCTTTCAACTATCCTGTCCGACCTCCCTTGGTCAGCTCTTGGTCACTTCCGACCCCGACGGTATTAGGTTCCCAAGGCCTATGGAGTCTTTCATTTTCACACCCTTCGTGGCCCTTGTCTTTCTTTGACCGATATCTTCAATTATCGACGTATCTGATCCCTTCCATTTTTTCTCTTTGATGAGTATTATATAGAGGATGGTATCCATCTCTTGGCACAGGCCAGAGTAAAGTGTAGCTTTCACCGAAGTCCCAGTCTCATCCATGGCTGTGACAATATGGAAGCTGCTGGGGTATGGGTGGTGCTGAGTAATGGCATTCAGAGCACGACTAGTGCATCTGAGTGTTGTGAAAGGTGTTGCTCATAGGGTCAGTCGTGCTGCAATAGCACTTTCTGACTCAGTGAGGAAAGCAATGGCAAACTACCTCACTCCTCGTCTTGCCTAGTACGCCTCATTTTGATGCTGCCATTGGTTTTTGCGGTTTCCTTATAACTGCATAACCTTTGGTGGTGCTATCTGAGGATCCAACCAGCCTCTGGGCTGATGACCTAACAGACAGACAGGTTGCCTAGTTGTACTTCCTCTTAAAACAAAAGTCACCACCAAAAGAACATGAAAGTAATTAACATCATTTTTCTTTCATTCTTTTGCGGTAGACCTACAAGTATTCAAGTACTACAGGAAAGATAATATATAGGGTTGGTAATATTTTTGCGTTTTAAAGTCTTAAATTTTTCATTATTTAATGTTTATACATTTTTGAATGAACTTTTTATAATGTTCTGAAGAAAGACAAAAAGAGTTCATACATCAAATTCTATATAAATAAAGTTGTAGGGGGTATGCTGTCTGTAATTTCGTATGTTTTGCCAATTTTTCAGATATTTATCCGTTTTAGGTCAACTCAACATTGTACCGGTGGTTTTTATTTTTCGTATTTGTTTGTTTGGTCCACCATCATGACGAAGAGGCTAGTTAGTTCTTGACCAAATTTCATATTTAGAGTATAGACTACTCATCCCTGGGAAGGTTTTGAAATTAATATAGTTTAAAAATCTCTGAACAGACGGAGGGTTTAAAGAAAACCAGAACAGCTTTCTTCCATTTTCTCTTATACAATTCATTTTCTTTAAAATGCGGGAACTATATGTGACACGTACCTTCATTATAAACAACGTTTTTTATGCACATAATTTCGCTTACTCTTCAAATGACGGAGAAAATTACTATTTTCTGCGGGTATCATGCACTGCATTGAGTGAGCGACAGGCCGACAACGAACCTACAGGTTACCAATGCAACGTCTCTGTCTACTTGCCAGCAGGGAAGTAACGTATTGCCATTTTCGTCATCATGACTGTAAACTCGTGGTTGTTCCTTGGGTAGAAAGCAAGAGAGACGTCAATCGGCCATTCTGTGGGATATTGGCGGAATGCCGTTGGAGGTTACAATCGTCCTCGAATAGCACTAATGAGCGTTGCTAATATTTGAACAGCACCGCGGAGTGTAGCTCATTATTTCACACCGTAAATTGTTTAATGGCATTTGTTATAATTTTTTACTTTATTTCTATTCTTCTTCTGTTTTCCGCTTTAACTTCTTTGCCTCTGCCTTGCCTCTTTAGACTTAAGTAACAACACCATATGTCATCTTCTTATTTGTTTACTTAAGAATTACGGATATTAGAAAGCGGTAACAGAGGAAAATTTAGGTACAAGTTTTCCTCTGTTACCGCCTTCTAATATCCGTAATTCATATCATCACAATTTATTTAGGGGCATTTTATTTTCAAATACTTCCACTGGGTTTTTTTTACAAGTTGCTTTACGTCGCACTGATAGGTCTTATGGCGACGATGGGACAGGAAGGGGCTAGGACTGGGAAGGAATTACTTACAGCCCCAGCATTTTCCTGGTGTGAAAACGGGAAACCACGGAAAACCATCTTCAGAACTGCGTACAGTGGGGTTTGAACCCACTATCCCTAGAATACTTAAGCGACTGCAGCTATCGAGCTTGGTGCTTGGTATTTAGAATACATATTTGTCCTATACGGCTGTCCTCAGTAATAATGCAATTTTCTATTAATTTCAACCTTAACTATATTACTTTCTTCCTTAATTACTCCGTATGTATGCGAGTAGTAATCCTGAAACCTGGACACACTTTTCTTTGAGGAAGAATTCCAAGCTGTTCAAATGTATAACTTTTGGCCCCAGAAAATATTGAAATATGGTTGCAATTTTAATGACGGTGCAGACCTACATTTCGGGATAATTGGTGGATAACTGGTAAGTCGTATCACAAATCAATCAATCAATACTGATCTGCATTTAGGGCAGTCGCCCAGGTGGCAGATTCAATATCTGTTGCTTTCCTAGCCTTTTCCGAAATGATTTCAAAGAAATTGGAAATTTATTGAACATCTCCCTTGGTAAGTTATTCCAATCCCTAACTCCCCTTCCTATAAATGAATATTTGCCCCAGTTTGTCCTCTTGAATTCCAACTTTATCTTCATATTGTGATCTTTCCTACTTTTATAGACGCCATTCAAACCTATTCGTCTACTAATGTCATTCCACGCCATCTCTCCGCTGACAGCTCGGAACATACCACTTAGTCGAGCAGCTCTTCTTCTTTCTCTCAATTCTTCCCAACCCAAACATTGCAACATTTTTATAACGCTACTCTTTTGTCGGAAATCACCCAGAACAAATCGAGCTGCTTTTCTTTGGATTTTTTCCAGTTCTTGAATCAGGTAATCCTGATGAGAGTCCCATACACTGGAACCATACTCTAGTTGGGGTCTTACCAGAGACTTATATGCACTCTCCTTTACATCCTTACTACAACCCCTAAACACCCTCATAACCATGTGCAGAGATCGGTACCCTTTATTTACACTCCCATTTATGTGATTACCCCAGTGAAGATCTTTCCTTATATTAACACCTAGATACTTACAATGATCCCCAAAAGGAACTTTCACCCCATAAACGCAGTAATTAAAACTGAGAGGACTTTTCCTATTTGTGAAACTCACAACCTGACTTTTAGCCCCGTTTATCAACATACCATTGCCTGCTGTCCATCTCACAATATTTTCGAGGTCACGTTGCAGTTGCTCACAATCTTGTAACTTATTTATCACTCTATAGAGAATAACATCATCCGCAAAAAGCCTTACCTCCGATTCCACTCCTTTACTCATATCATTTATATATATAAGAGAACATAAAGGTCCGATAACACTGCCCTGAGGAACTACCCTCCCAACTATTACAGGGTCAGACAAAGCTTCACCTACTCTAACTCTCTGAGATCTATTTTCTAGAAATATAGCAACCCATTCAGTCACTCTTTTGTCTAGTCCAATTGCACTCATTTTTGCCAGTAGTCTCCCATGATCCACCCTATCAAATGCTTTAGACATGTCAATCGCGATACAGTCCATTTGACCTCCAGAATCCAAGATATCTGCTATATCTTGCTGGAATCCTACAAGTTGAGCTTCAGTGGAATAACCTTTCCTAAAACCGAATTGCCTTCTATCGAACCAGTTATTAATTTCACAAACATGTCTAATATAATCAGAAAGAATGCCTTCCCAAAGCTTACATACAATGCATGTCAAACTTACTGGCCTGTAATTTTCAGCTTTATGTCTATCACCCTTTCCTTTATACACAGGGGCTACTATAGCAACTCTCCATTCATCTGGTATAGCTCCTTCGGCCAAACAATAATCAAATAAGTACTTCAGATATGGTACTATATCCCAACCCATTGTCTTTAGTATATCCCCAGAAATCTGATCAATTCCAGCCGCTTTTCTAGTTTTCAACTTTTGTATCTTATTGTAAATGTCATTGTTATCATACGTAAATTTTATTACTTCTTTGGCCTTAGTCTCTTCCTCTATCTCGACATTATCCTTGTAACCAACAAAACAGATAGCACAATCGCCGTTCAATTTGGAGAGATCTACAACTTTGGTCCTATGACTTATTGTCGTGTTTCGATTGTTCATACGTTAGATGGAGCTGCATTTCTCGATTATAATCAAGTCTCTCTACATCAATTGTGACTGGCATTAGGAAAAGCGGCCTGTATTTGCAATGAAAACTGTCCATCTATACTTTGAATGGCAGTTGCCAAGTGAGCCTGCCATTTTAGTAGAAACTCGTTGTGATTAGCAGTAGGAAAAGTGGCCTGTCATTATCAACAAAACTTCCCCGATGCCTGTCGTGATTCGTGATTGTGATGGGGGAGTGAAGTCGTCTTTATGTAGCAATTCCTCTGTTTACTGACGGAGACAATATATAAACAAATGAACACAAACACAGATGCTTCATTCACGGAGTAAAAGAAGAGATGTTAGGCAAGATCCCCAACATCGTCCCCACCCTGCTCAATCTCCAGAGGGATAACCTGTTGTATGGGTCGGCTAATTCTGGATCCACCTGGCTGACGCAGGATGACTGTTCTTACCCGTCCGTCTCTTCCTTGGAGAAGTTCCTCGATGCGAGCTCTTCTCCACATCAACGTGGACAGCACGTCGTCTTGTAACAAAATAATATCTCCTACTCGGAGTTTCGATTTTTTTTATTTATTTATGTTTTCATTCCCCACCCTGAAGGGGTGGGGCGGGCCACCTAAAGGGTTACGCCCTTTCTCTGGCCAAGAGAAGCGAGCGGGTCGAGGAGATGCGATGGAGGAGGAAGGTGGGTAGACGAAATGGGAAATGACATTAGATGTTTGTATGCGATGGGAGAAGTTTAGAAGAGAACGCCAGGGGGAAGATGTATAAAGAGCAGGTGGAGAGTAGCGGTGATGTTATGAAGAGTTGTGGTGAGAAGGCGGATTATATCTAATGTTGGTAGGGGTAGGAGGAAGTGACTAGATTGGGGAGGGGGTGGACCAAGGGGTTGAAGGGGTGGAACAGAAGGAGGGCCAGGCCGGGGGCGACGATGTGGGTTGTTGTGGGGTTGGCGAACTGTTGAGGGTGGGGAGCGAGAAGGCTCCACTCGGTATCGATGTCCTTGGATTCGGGCGCCGGTGATAATGAGGTTGTGGACGTCATCTGGAGTGGGAAGATGGAGTCGCACCACATATGTGGGGGCGTTAACGTTGTGTATCCGGAATGCGAGTCGAGCTGGAACGCCGTCTGTTTGTAGTTCCTGTATGATGTCCCGTTCAGAGATGTCCGGTGCTATCCCACGGAGAACACAACTTGACATGGTGTGGAAGGCTGGTGGTGGTTGCTGGGTCGAAGATGACGTGGCGGCGGCTGTGATGTTGTCCTGTGTAGGTGGTAGTGGCGGAGCGGTGGCGGTCGAAGTCACAGGCACTCAGGTGGTAGGGAGTTGCTGGGGTGCAGGAGTCGAGAAAATTGGGAGGGAAGATGACATTACGGGCGAAGGGTGACAGGTCGTGACAGTAGTAACTGGAAGTGGGGAGGGGGTGTAGGCGGACATTGTGGTGGTCGTGGTGATTGTAGTTGTAGAGAAGGAAGGTGATGATTGCTGGTGTGATGTCCAGGGTTGCGACACGTTGGCGAAGGGAACAATAGAGGGGTTTGCGGATAGCTGGGCTAGGATATACGAAGGAGTGGGCACCACTGCATAGGTTCTATGGTTAATAGTCGCTCCGGAGGCTTGTAATCGTCGCAGGTCGTTATCGTTGCGTAGATATACTAGAATCTGCGATGATGGTGTGGAAGTTGCGCCATCCTCCAGTCTATAGATGTTGTCAACTGGAACGCCGGATGTGCGGAGGTCGATAAAAATGTCGTCTTCAGAGACCTCCAGATCCACATCGGGGATTAGACAGGTAGGCATGTTTGTAGGGGAGGCCGACTACCGTTATGCTTTATTACGTCGGCTAGATAGCTAGATAGAGGTGAGGGCCACCCGTCCGAGCAAAAATATTTGGAGCTGCTGTGGAGTTTTGTAGTCCCGAATGGAGAGGCCAAGTGAACCAGCCAAGTTTCGAATGTCCACTGCGAGTACACTTAATCTCGTGGTAGTTTATCAGTTGGAGGAGGTACTCCTTCTTCCACCGCCGCCAGAGATCATCCGTGAATTTCATCATCATACGGAATACCTTTCCTTGTTTCAGTCTCCGGGACTGTTGGAAGAGTCGTAGTGTTTTATCCATTGAGGAAATGGGATGGTGTTAAGGCTCCGCAGTCGTCTCCGTCACGCACGATGGGGCGTGAGTTTAGGGCGGATTCGATGTTCACCAAGACTGCATTTAAACCCTCTTCGTCTACTCGTGCGCGGCCTAACACTTTTCTGAGGCAGCGTTTAGTGGAACCTATCATCCGTTCATACCATTCACAAGTGTCGTGAAATGTTGCTTTCCTCGAATTCTGATCTTTTGGCGTGAAGAAGCCAACGTCGGCAAAGATCGTCGGGGAAGGCACGGAGCATTTTCGGAGCTAACATTCTTCCATACGCGTCCAGGTTTTCTCCTAGCGAGGTGAGGGCTTGAACTCTTCGGTGACATTCCGTAAATGTGGAACTGAGAATATCAGGGTTGTCTGAAATAGCGGGCTGAAGATGTTCGAGATAACCTAAGTGAGACTGAATTATACTGTTTTTGTCTCCGTAACGTGATTGAAGAATTCTTTTAGTTTGTTCATACGTTTCACTGTGACGGATATTCCATTTACCATACGTTTCGGTTCGCCGTTCAAGTATCCCCGTAGAAAGACGTGTTTGTTGATAGTAGATACCGTCGGGGTTTTGTCCACGGAAGACTGGAATTCTTCCCAGAAACGTAGCCATGCTTTGATGTCCTCCGTAAACGGTTCTAACCTGATAGTCGGCAATTTAACTTCAGGCCTGGCTGTGAATGAAGCTGACTATGGACCTAATTCCGTGTATCAGTGAAGTTATTTGCTGCTAAGAGTTTATTAGCCTTGCGGTTTGCACGCTTGGCAATACTCTTCGCATATCTGAACGTTGTTTTCGTATTCGTCGTTGGCAGTGAGATCATGAATGGCATCGTCCAGAAGCGTTAAATTCTTAAAACTTTCCTGCAGTCGATCCAAATTGTGATCTACTTCGTCAATTGATGAGGAATTTCCCTAGTAAAGCGAGAGACGTTTGAACCTTGAATAGATCGCCTTCGTTTCAGTTTGTCCAGCTGCGTAGGTTGAGCCGTACTTTATTGTGTATGATAGATAGATAGAATGGTATGTTTGGAAATTAGATTGGAAGTTAACAGCTGACTGATATCTGACAAGATGACCGATGTACAAATAGTCCCCCGATTGTCCGCTAGATAGCGCCACATATCAATTGAACCGTGTTAGAATCTTCTTAGTGCATTGAGTTTCTACCAGATAACCTCTTTGGAGATGCGTTAACAAGATGGCTGCATGCAAGTTCGATGTAATCTAACCATATACCTAATCGTCCTCTAATTCTACAGCTATTTCAGACATTCGCGATATAGCGCAAATTAATCTACAAAGGGTTCAAAATAAAATGTACTGTTAGCTGGGAAGTTATCTCTCGTGATGAAGTATGCTCTTTTCTTCTTGTTCGTGACGCGTTGCTGTGGCACTATACTGTTTACAAATTTGTTAGCTCCTCGAAATGTAAATATTTTAAACACAACACAAAACTTAAGTGTTTCGTGTCGTGAATATCCTGACTTCCCGCGTTTGGTAAAACTTCAGCCGTGCTCACGCAAGTTTTATAAGGAGGTGATGTAGAAGGAATTTGGGGTTCCACTGCACTTAATATCGTTACTGAAAAGCCTGTATAAAAACCACGCAGCAACCATAAAGGTAGATGGTGATCTCTCAGGCATTTTCAATGTGACGAATGGAGTAAGGCAAGGTTGTATATTATCACCTCAACTCTACAACATCTATGCAGAGTGTGTCATCAAAAGAGCTCTCAATGGCTGGAATGGTGGAATTTCGATTGGTGGCAGAAAAATTAATAACCTACGCTTTGCAGATGACACTACCCTCATCGCTGGTAGTGAAGAGGAACTTCATGACTTGCTTGTAAGGGTGAAGAACACTAGTCTTCAGTATGGTCTAGAGATAAACATAAAAAAGACCAAACTAATGGTAGTTGATCGGCAAGGTGAAATCCAACTTACGGGATACCTAAAAGACCTGGATATAGTTAAGGAATTTGTATACTTGGGGTCTGTCATCAACGACACGGGAAACTGTGATAAAGAGGTAAAAAGACGTATTGTCTTAGGTCGTGCTGCAATGGTTAAACTTACTAAGATCTGGCAGAACCGGGCAATATCAAAAGCCACGAAGATGCGCTTGGTAGAATCACTAGTGTTCTCCGTCTTTTTGTACGGCTGTGAGACCTGGACCGTGAATGCTAAAGACAGAAAGCGCATTGATGCCTTTGAGATGTGGTGTTGGCGGAGAATGCTACGTGTATCCTGGACAGAAAAAAGAACTAATGTTTCCATTCTGGAAGAACTCTGCATCAAGAAACGTCTATCTTACCATGTGAGTGAACGTTACCTCCAGTTCCTTGGCCACATTTTGAGACGAGACGGAGAGAACTTGGAAAAGGTAATTTTACAAGGCAAAATTGAAGGCAGTAGACCACGAGGAAGAACAGCAAGCAGATGGATAGATCAGGCGAAGAAAATCACTGGGCTACCACTTCAGGTCATACTAACGAAATGTGAAAACCGCTCTGGATGGAGACATCTTGTCAAGGTTGCAACAAGGAAATGATGGAGTTATGAGGTCACGACGCTCAGTAATGAGCACAACGACTAATGATGAATGATGATGTAGAAGAAAGCTTGCAAAACTTACTTTAAATTCATTTTAGAGAATAGATGTGCCCATTGCCATGGCCAGGAAATCACGAGCACACTTCAAGAAGTACATTTACTTTTATAACCTAACGAAGAGTAGCGGACGCTATTTTCCAATGCTGGAATGGCTACACGGATTAAGGACTGCAAAACAACCTATTTGGTACAAGTTCAATACAGAGTCGCCAAAGAAAGTATTTTTTCGAGCACTGGCACACCAACCACATTCCCGACCCCCTTGTACTCACCGACGACATGAAAAAGCTACACGATTGAGCTTCTTATTCACAAATAATTTAACCTCATAGTTACACTTTCCACATACTCTGCTATTTAAAAGGAAATCTTGACGTAGATACAACTGTACTAAATCATTAATGTTGTTCTAGTAATTAGATGAAAAACTGGTAACATTAATGACGCATGCATCGCACAATGCCGTGTCAATATAATTACATACGCATTCTGTATCAACAATGGACAGATGCACTGCTGCCTAGATCTGGATGCCCTGTGTACCAAGTAAAACGTACTAGGCTTTGCTAATATCAATCGTTTTATTTTCTGACCACTAACCCACATAGAATGCCCTGGTGTAGTAAGGTGAGAAAGACGGTAACTTTGGTCCAGGGCTCACTACTCTAACTGGTCTTGTCCATGCCCTACCCTAACCAGTGCAGACCAATGGTGTTTGCTGAGGTAAGTAGATGCCTGGTCTAGTTCCTAAGTACAGTGGTTGGCAGCGATGTGTTTCGTCGTCGGCGAGTCGTCTGCAAAAAATAAACATAGGACAGTCATACCGCGCCCAGATATTGGCGATGCAAGCGGTAACCATGGTACTAATGTTGCGTGAGCACCACTGAAGTTTTGATCCGCGTTTTCGGCACCAAGAAATGCGATTCGTGATCGTGATGGGAGAGCGAGGTTAATGAAACACGCCTTTATGTAGCAATTCCTCTCTTTACTTACGGAGACAATATATAAACAAATGAAGACAAACACAGATGCTTTCTTCACGGAGTAAAACAAGAGATGTTAGGCAAGATCCCTAACAATGCTTACCTTACATCAGAAACAACATATGGTGTCTTCCCTGTTTTTCTTCACAGATATCTCTAAGAGATATGTAATTTAATATAATGTTACCACCTGCCTTTACAATAATTTACAGAGAAATCCGTATACATTGTAGAATACCGTAGCGAGGCACAGGCACATTTGCTAGGTTATAATATTAACGTGAAACTAAAATCACATTTGCATAAAGCTAACAGTAAAGTAAGAATGAATAACGTGTAATAGAATTGTACATTCATTTTAAATTGATGTAGACTAAAACGTAACACAGGAACAAGCAAACTTACAATTTACAACCAAATGTACCCGTGCTTCGTTACGGTATTCTATATTCTATACGGATTTCTACGTAAATTACTCTAAGTGTAAGTGTTTTGGATATATCTATAGTGCATCTGATAGCAATATCCATATATAAAAAACTCGCCACAGAATGGCTATATAGTGCAATATTCAAAGATATTACCATTACTCTCCTCCTCCTGTGCGTCCAGTTCTAGACATATTTTTACGGATAAGGATGTATGTTGCTTGGTAAATCGGGGATCATTTCTTTCGTCGATAAAAATTATGTATATCATCTTTTTCCTCCTAAAGTCCCCCCCCCCGGTGCATAGCCCATTTTCCAGATCTCAGAACGCCATTTTGATCTGTCAAACACATCAGTTGGGTGTAAGCTGACACATTTTGAATCCGACTTAATCGTATACAGCCATCGTTGTTTAGGACTTTTCACGCAGACGTGGACCGTCGCGTCGCCTTCAAAACATTGCCAGTACATGGCAACAGTTCTATGCGTAGCACGTCGAACACGGCCGTAACAGTGCTGGTGTCTCTCCGGCATTTTTCATAAATTGGTTTAACATCCATTTGCTACCTGTTGTGTCGTTATAAATATGAAGTATGATGCATTTTTTGTTAATGCATTTTGATGATGATGATGCTTGTTGTTTTAAGGGGCCTAACATCGAAGGTCATCAGCCCTTAATGCATTTTATTTATCACCTTTGTTCCTTACGAAATTTCCGCACCTCCCAAAGGTGACACGCCGACCACTTTGAGCAGGACTTCTATACCATAAGAAACAGAAGAAATGTAGGATGACAACGAAGAAGTATGAATGAAGAGTGCAGCCGGTGCAAACAGCAGCCTAATTTATGAAGTAAAAAAAGAAGAAGAAGATGTGCCCTGGAGTCATTTCAATACTCTCGTGTGTCGACCATTCTAGTGGAAGCGATTACCTTACCGTCTGCAGAGCAAGTTCCAAGGACGCCTAAATTTCAGGCCTTTCACCTCAGATAACGACCTCCTTGTGAACCTATCCTCGAAAGGTATTTCTAAGTATGGATGAAACACTCATTGTATAGGTCGAGTGTGGTTAGACTTCTGCGTGATTAGACTGGAGCTGAAGCATGTTCTGTAGATATCTGGGTGGAGCTGCAACTTCAGAAATCGGTGCTGGTGCTTGTAATATATGATGTGCTCACTGCTCAGGGTCACGGGTGCGATACCAATCTGTGTCTTCCTCATTGGAATGTTGCTCAACTCCCACTTCTCCTCCCGCTGCAGCGACTGCATGTACTCACCTCGAAGTGACTCCAGGAGAATTTCTCAGATTGGCTACGCATTGATGTTTCTCAGCTTATTGCTTCGGATCTAAGTAGACCATTTGAAATATTTTGTAACATTGCTGCAAAATAAATTAGACTAACTGAACGATTGTATGTGTGTATGTATGTATGTATGTATGTATGTATGTATGTATGTCTACCCATTTGTCCCGTATCCATTTACTGAACGATTTTTTGTCTGACAGTTCACTTTAAAGATTCTTCTCCTTCTTCCTGACTTTTTCCCACGTATTCGAGGTCGACACTATATGTGGATTAAGCCCAGTTTTACGGTCAAATAGCCTTCCTGACGCCACGCCTATGTGAAGTAATCTATTCGATACATCATATTCCCGTGGTGGTGGTTGTGTCGTGTACTGTGTGTGAAATCGGATGTTCATAACACGAACAACCAACTCTCGAGCCCCCCGCGTAAGTGGGGGCAGTAGAATAACACTCACGGTATCCCCTGTCTGTCGTAAGAGGCGACTAAAAGGGGCCTCAGGGGTTCTTAACTTCGGAGCGTGGGTTGGCGATCACGGGTCCTTAGCTGAGTTCTGGCATTGCTTCCACTTACTTGTGCCAGGCTCCTCACTTCCATCTATCCTATCTGACCTCCCTTGATCAACACTTGTTCTTTTCAAACCCCGACGGTATTAGGTTCCGAGGCCTAGGGAGTCTTTCATTATCACGCCCTTCGTGGCCCTTGTCTTCCTTTGGCCGATATCCTCATTTTTTAGAGCGGCGGACCCCTTCAATTGTGTCCTCTCCGATTAATGTTAATAGAGGGTGGTTGCCTAGTTATACTTCCTCTTAAAACAATAATCACCATCCCTACCATCACCAATCTTCGAGCCAGAGGAAATAATCACACAAAGCTCAAATGCACGGTCCATTTATGAATTTAACCCACAGCCCTCTGAACCGAATGTCACCGCGCCAACCATCCAGCCAAGTAGTCGGACAATCCAGTATAAAATTAGAAAATGCATTTTTTCAGCGATAATAATAATAAGTTAATAATAATAATAATAATAATAATAATAATAATAAACCAAGCTAGTTGGCCATGCAGTTAGGGTCGTGCGGCTGTGAGCTTGCATTCTGCAGCCCTGAAGATAGTTTCCTATTTTTACACCCAGAAAATGTCTGTGTTGAACCTTAATTAAGATCACGGCCACTTTCTTCCCACTCCTAGCCTTTTCCTATCCCATCATCCCCATAAGGCCTATCTGTGTCGGTGCGACGTGAAACAAATCGAATAATAATAATAATAATAATAATAATAATAATAATAATAATAATAATTAATACTACAACAAGAAGTCGATTCGTTAAGAACAAAATTAAGACAACGCAGAGATTAAACCACAAGGATTGTATGCAGTCGAAACATTTGATCTAACAAGCAGAGGATAGATAGACCAGTATTAGAGACGAAGGGAAATTTTGAGGAAGATTCTAGGACCTAGATACTAATGGACAGCGTAGACTGGGCCCAAACAATGAACTGTTCAAAGAAACGGACGGAATTTTGGTATCCATGAGGAGCAGACGGGTACAGTTTTATGGGCATCTCCTAAGGATGAACCATGAGAGACGAACATGAAAGATAAGGACGCTCTTTGAGGGGAAGAGAATTGTTTCTCGGTGGCTCACTGAAATCCGTCTAACGGAGAAAATGAGTGTCAAACAGGACGATATTCAAGAAAGAAACCTCCAAAGATGGAAGAACGTAGGAAATTAATAAGCTACTAAGTGAAGCAATATTTGCAGAACATCAGAGCTAAGGACGGAAGAAGATGAACACGAATTCAATATACTGCAGTTGTTAATCCGTGATCTATATAATAATAATAATAATAATAATAATAATAATAATAATAATAATAATAATAATAATAAAGGCAACAAAAAGACAACAACAAGTTGGAATCAAGAAGTAGAGAAAGATTTAGAAAGAAATAATATCAGAGAAGAAGAAATTATGGACAGAGAAATTTTTAGAAAGAGGGTAGTAAATATGGAAGGATTCCAAGGAAGATTGAACAAGAAGCCTGGTGCGAAGTGGTCCTAGGAATGAAACAGCATAGTGAAAGGATGAAAGAATATTGGAAGGAGCGGAAGAGAAAACAACAAAGTATGAAGAACTGAATTGAAATTGACACAGGGTCTTTAGCAGACCTCATCGGAAATAATAATAATAATAATAATAATAATAATAATAATAATACGACCTCAGTTACCGAATTGCAGTCAGTATGACCTGACACAATTTAGGCTAATTCATGGACAATTTCGACGTTTCCATTTTACTGTACCAGGCGGCAGAGAAACGGATGATTTAATTGATTTTGTCTTTTAAAGACCAAATATGTCACTTTCATTCTTTTCATGCCGATGTCATACGATATGGAGTGTCGAAAGAAACTTTCTCTGCCCTTCAAAATTCCGACTACTTGTGCCGAGTTTGAAGTCGTTATCATGAGGCCAACACTACTGCTGATCTACGGAGGTGAAGACTAAGGAGATCATCAAGGAAGAAGGAAAACTGTGGTAGGAAGAAAAACGACAAAAACGTTGATTGCTTGAACCGAACACAGGTGACGGACAATATTCATGCTGCATATAGATGACATTTCAACTTCACCACTTCTGCATTGTAAATGCCATCTATATGCTGATGACTTACAGGTATATTACCATACTAGTATAAATCATATACGCGGAAGCGGTCCAATATATGAATACTGACCTACAAGGACTCACTAAATACACCAGAATCAACTCCTCAATCATCAACACACGAACGACTCAAAGCATCATAATTGGATACCAGAAATATGTGCTCTAAATAATCAAAATCCTCCGCCGATTATTATCATCGGTCATAATGAAGTGCCGTTTTCCAAACCTCGGGGTCACGTTAAATGAGACTCTGACCTGGAGTGAATATATAATTAATGTGTGCAGAAAGGTTCATGCATCCTTGTATACCCTAAAGCGTCGTAAGAATGTTCCTGCCCTGTGAACAAGTAGCAAAACTACAGAATGTACAGAAATCTTGCATTTGATATGCATTCCAGCTCATATAACACCATACTACACAAATACAAGATGGTTGGCTTTAAATGACCGTAGTAAAACGGAAAAGTCCGCCCTTGTCTACCGTTTGCATTCTGAAAAAAATGCTTTACTTATCTATCGTCCAGTGCTTCTTTATTCATTTCACGAAATTAATACTGATTTCGGATCACTGCTCAGAATAGCACCGCATCGAAAACATACTTACAGCCATTCCTTCCTGGTCACTGCTTCGAGTTTATGGAACACGATTACGGTAGGTATTAAAAGTTCTTCTTCGTCTAAGAAGTTTAGAACAGCCTGCCGTTTTTTTTACAAGTTGCTTTAAGTCCCATCGACATAGTTAGGGCGACGATGGGATAGGAAATTGCTAGGAACGGAAAGAAAGCGACCTTGGCCTTTATTAAGGTACAGCCGTAACATTTGCCAGGCGTCAAAATGGGAAACCACAGAAAACCATTCTCAGGGCTACCGACAGTGGGGTTCTAACCCACTATCTCCCAAATACAAGTTGATAGCTACGTGACCCAGACCGTGCAGCCACTCACTCGGTTGCCGTACATTCCTCGTGAGTACATACAGTAGATTTGAAGGCATGATGTGCAAGTGGATTCAAATATTATATTTTAAATGTAAGTATCTTAGGTTTCCTCATCTAGAACCTTGCATGCCCCATGCTCTGAACCTCGCATGCCGTTTGTTGTTCGACTCTCTTGCCCACAAATAAAGCATTCTATTCTTTCGCCTCATATTTCATAACGTAATCAGATATTTTATCGAAACTTCTGTAGAATTTTTGAAATATTGCTATTCTTAAGGATAAGCCAATAATTATACTGTATTTAATTGAAAACTGAAGGAGTTAGAGGTTGAAAAATTATATACTTCCTAAAATTAAAACATGAATTTTTCTAAAATTTGTATAAATATTCCAGTTAATCCCCAGTGGTTGCTCCTCTAGGAGAAAACTTCTGCTTTCATGAGGAGTGAAGAAATTGCTCATTTTTGTCTTACTTTAGAGGATATTGTGTTTTATTTTAAATATGGAAATAACATTTTTAAAAGCCGTTAACAACAACAAGAAGAAAATATTTCACACCATACAAAAGGCTTAACAATAGTGTACTTATGGGTTAATTTTGAAGAAAATCTCTGAAATAGTTGCAGAAATATTGAATGCAAGAATATGTAACCCCTCACAATGCTTGAATTGGTTCATGCCGCACGATGGTGATGGCTCCGCCATTTATTGGAACATTCCAGAATATTCATCAAAACTGTTCTAAACAACCTCGACTCGAAAAATCACAGTCTTTTGCTATCGTATACAGACATAGGCACAGCCTGGTCATGCGATGTAAGCATGGGCGCCCGCAGGATCTTTTCCAGGGGGGGGGGGCAAATTAACAATTTTCTTGAATATAAAAACCAATATAACGTCAGCAACATTAAATTGTTTACAGAAACTTCCTGTTATAACATATGCTAGATGACTGTCAGTAATTTCAGTTTATGAAATAATCTGGTATGATATTAAACCATTGAACATCAACATCTTTAGAATTCCAGGTGGGGGGGCAAGTGCCCCCCCTTGCCCCCCCTTGCGGGCGCCCATGGATGTAAGCATGTCCCCAGCTGCTAGTAAAACGAGTTTGGTAGGAAGGTAGCTAGTTGATTATGATCACATAGCTTGCTGCTATTATCGTCGTAAATGAAATCTTTGACCTGACCAAACTTCGACTCAATCGGGATATATACTAGGAGGAGAAGGGGGAATGTGGATACATCCCTAGGTCCACAAACTAGGATAATGCGCGTTGCTTGCCCCATCCACATTTATGTGGATCCATCCCTGGTGGGTGGATCAAGTAGTGTATCAGTGTATCAGCTCCGGGTCCATAGATGGAGGATAGTCCGCACTACTCGGTCCACCCACATATGTTTCAGCCTTAGTTCCACAGATGATGATAGTCCGCACAATTTGGTCTACCCACATATGTGTATCAGCCCTAGGTCCGCAGGTGAGGATAGTCAGCACTACTTGGTCAATCCACGTAAGCGTATCAGCCCTAGGTTCACAGATGACGATATTCCGCACAATTTGGTGCACCTACATATGTGTATCAGCCCTAGGTCAACAGATGAGGACAGTCCGCATTACTGGGTCCACCTACAAGTGTGGATCCATCCCTGGTCCAGAGATGAGGATAGTCCGCACTATTTGGTCCATCCACGTATGTCTATCAGCCCTAGGTCCACAGATGAGAATAGTCTGCACTACTCGTCCACCAACGTATGTGTATCAGCCCTAGGTCCAGAGATGAGGATAGTCCGCGCTACAGAAAATATAAGAATCGATTAATGACTGTGGATCTGCAAGGTGGTCTACACATTCGGTCTCGTGTTACTCTCTAAATTTGAGAAGTTTCAAGAAAGAACTAGCGGTAAATCATTAGAAAATATTTTACATCATCAGTCTAATGTCTGCCAGTTTGACCGTCTAAAGTCCAGTTCACAGTCTATCACACAGCCAACACCAATTTCAGAATAACGATGGCATTTGCTTTATTCGATGTGTGGCTGTGTTGAAACCAGCGACACTGAGCTCAAGTTATCAGATTTGTCGCCAGACTAGTATTTGAATGTGATCAAGAACTGTTGCGCGATACGTTTCTTACCCGTCGACGCTGAAATCTTCGATTATGGTAGGAACCTAACCGAATGCTGAATAATTCTGATGCAGAAACCAAGTAACGGATCAATATTTTAAAATGTGTGGGACTGTGTCGAAACCACCGCTGCAGGCCATTTGGACGTAAAATACGCTACGTGTATGTTGGGTGGGTGTTAGAAATCATATTAATTCCAATATCCACGTACTCGATTACATCATATGTGTTTTCGGGCTTATTTATCTGAATAGGCTAGATGGGAGCAGTAAGTTAAGATCTACTCGGTTACAGCTCGTGGCATTCGGCCACCTTGGCTTTCGTACATTGTGCATAGGCTCTGTGTCTGTGACATCTTGCTCTTGTTCGATTCTCTTTGATTTATTCTTTCTGCCTATTTTCATTTTCGGTAGACCTGGACCATCTTTAAGATATTGAGACATTTCGGAAATTTTCACACAATTCTCCAATATTTAACAAATTTCATGCAGTTAGGTAAATTTTCTCACAAATATTATTAAATATATCGATACATGTCACTTAGAAAAATTGAATGACACCCTGAAGTCCGTGCTATCACGTAGCAGTCCAGACATATAAGTTTAGGCCTACTAGTGTTACCGTACACTCCGAGTTCCCGTTCCACCACAAAATGGAAGATGCGCGTGCCGCTCACTGTCGCATCAATCGACTTGAAAGTTATTTGAGTAGACTCGTTGGATTCGCTGGGGCTTCCTCTTTTCAAGCCAGCCGTCATATTTTTTCTTAGTTTTGAAATTATAGAATGGTCTCATTTACACAGTTTTGGAATGCCCGGATTTATATTGAGAAATGCAGTCCTGGAACGAAACGATGAATGTACTCTACTCCAAAAGTACGAACAGGTGTGTAAAACCTTTAAAACGTTCCTGGATGAACTCCATATCAGCGTTCATAGAGTTACTTGCCGTCTCTTGCACTTAACTTCCACATAACCCCTACTGCTATTTCCCTTATTTTTGACAGTATTGAAAAATATTTGGGAGCAAAAAGTTTGTAAATGATATTGTAAATTCATTTTGTCATGATAAATTTTCACGTAAAACCGATCGTGGGAGACTTCCGGTTTTATGTTATTTGAACAGCATATAGATCACTCGCCATTATCCTGAACTTAAATACAAAGTTTCATGAAAATCCACCAAGCCGTTTCCTTGCTATGCTATAACTTGACAGACTAATAGAATAAAATTAAACCCGACATTGGCCATAATTTGTTCTATCCGGCAAAAAGGAATTACTGTAGTAACAGGTTAATATTCAGACAGCACAGACAGAAAGAGAAAGACGTGTGTCTCTCTCTCTCTTTCGATATATACCAGATATGTGTCTAATTACAGTCGGAATGGAATAAGCTTGTTAGAATTATAATGCTTCAGATATGAACGAATGACCAAAACCTGACGTGGAAAAATATTTTTTTTTAAATCCATAGTTCTAGCCCTGCAGGCAAGTAACTCTATGTTGAAACCATCCTAGGGATATGAGCTACGAATTTTAGGTAAATAAAATATAACAAAGTATTAGAATTAATTATTTATTCCTAAAAATTACAATCCTTTTCTTAATCATCGTTATCCGGTCGATTAGATTAGTAGTTTGGCTTCTTCTACCACTACGAACGCTAATGTGAATCAGTGCATGTTTCACTTAAGCACCACTACGAACGTTAATGTGAATCAGTGCATGTTTCACTTAAGCACCACTACGAACGCTAATGTGAATCAGTGCATGTTTCACTTAAGCACCACTACGAACGCTAATGTGAATCAGTGCATGTTTCACTTAAGCACCACTACGAACGCTAATGTGAATCAGTGCATGTTTCACTTAAGCACCACTACGAACGCTAATGTGAATCAGTGCATGTTTCACTTAAGCACCACTACGAACGCTAATGTGAATCAGTGCATGTTTCACTTAAGCACCACTACGAACGCTAATGTGAATCAGTGCATGTTTCACTTAAGCACCACTACGAACGCTAATGTGAATCAGTGCATGTTTCACTTAAGCTCCACTACGAGCGCTAATGTGAATCAGTGGATGTTTCACTTAAGCACCACTACGAGCGCTAATGTCAATCAGTGGATGTTTCACTTAAGCCCTTATAACTATATTCAATGTGGACATTTAAAAAATCAAGAAAATCCTGAGGGTATTGAACCAATGAACACATTGCAGAAATAATTACGTAAATAAGTTAATTTGGCGAGGATTGGAATAAAAATATAAAACGAGTAACGAATCAAGCGATTTTATGCAGTTTTTCCGGAACTGGAAGTATGTTTCGAAATTAGATTATTTGATTAAACATTTTCGGGCCCTTTAGCCCTTCAACTTTCCGCACAATTGAGGAAATTGCTTCATTTTACGTTTTCCACAGTAGGGGGACCCCTATTTTGTCTACTACGAAATGTTTTCAAAAACAGCAAAGTAGAAGTTTCTAACCTTGTAGGGATACTGTAAAACTTGGTGTGCATGTACTTATAATGTTGTGGACAAGTGGCATACAATGAAGATTTCTTGTCTCAGCTATAGGGTGACATTATGGCACTCACTGTAACCAGAACCATTATAAACTCGCTGGAGTTTGCGCCAAGTGTGCAGTTTTGTTTCGCAAGTTGCTTTACGTCGCAGCGACACAGATAGGTCTTATTGCGACGATGGGGCAGGAAAGGACTAGGAGTGGGAACGAAGTGGCCGTGGCCTTAATTAAGGTGCCTGGTGTGAAAATGGGAAACCACGGAAAACCATCTTCAGGGCTGCCGACAGTGGGGTTCGAACCCACTATCTCCCGAATACTGGATATTGGCCGCGCGCTTAAGCGACTGCAGCTATCGAGCTCGGTAGTGTGCAGTTTAGAGCGTTGTATATTCGTATTATGTGACCTATTCTATGATGCTTGGTTACATTAAATTTCTACAGACGTTAAATATAGGTATATTATCATAAAGATGATTCTTATTGAACTCGATAGCATCTCGGAAGTGCTTTTAAAAATGCTGTTCTACTCCAGGTCACGCTAGCGCGCGGGCTTGTCTGCCCGAGGCCAATGACCTTATACCGTCCCATCGTGTGCGTGTTCAGCTAATTCAAGAACATTATTAGATTAAATTAATTCTATTTAAACGTTCATCTGGATGTAAAAACTGTAAATTTGATTAGGAATGACATATTTTTTAATTTTGCTTTTCCCGATCCACAGCTCTCTCCACGAGCTGTCGTAGACTATGAATGCAAACGCTTTCAGTTTAGTAAAGTACTTTGTGCTGTTTGCCAACATTTGATTCACGGAATGCCAGATCTATAAATTGTGGCACTCTCGCTTGAAACTTGTGCATTAACGCTGCTTGACTCACTCTGACTAAAGCTCTGAACGAGCAAGTGCAAAAGTTTGTTTCATTCCTTGATTTTGTGCAGTCTATTCTAACGCGTTGAAAATAAGAATATAATAGACCTGCATTAATTTTCAAATTCTTTTTGGTTTAAATATTTCCTCTTATAAATCATTTCTCTCCTTCCTCGATGCAATAAAGTCTGTCTCTGATCCTGAGAGATGAGGTAAGACGATCATTTTATCCCTTCACATTTCACAATACACTGTCAAAAATAAGTGTAATCACACAATATTTCATATTAACTATTAACATGGTTGTGTCTCATATTTTGTCATTAATAAGTATGAAATATCTGAAGTTCTAAACTTCCAACGTTTTGCTAACCTACTATTCCGTTCTTCATCCAGGTAAGGCGATGCCGTTATTCTAGGTATGTATACAGTATTATACCAACGCCCCACCCCGGCTTCGTAGGAGAACAATCGTGAATTTATGGTGATGGCCCCTATAATTTCCTTGTGGATGACGTTTCCTAAAAGGGGCTTAATTTTAACTCTGTTTATAATGTAAGAAAGAATTGAAAAGTCAGTGGAGTGAAATTACGTATTTACCGAATGCCGTACACACTACAAGATAAACTTATTATTCGAAAAAAGAAGTAGGCCTATTAAACAAAATTAACATATTTTACCGCTGGAATATGTAGAATTAAAGGAAACATCGTGAGCCGTCCGGCTCCGAGGGTAACTGGTTAGCATAGTGGCCATCGGTCTGTGGGGTTCCGGGTTCGATTTGCGGCTCGAACGGGGATTTTGATCTTCATTCGTTATTTCCTCCAGCTCGAGGATTGGGTTTTTGTGCCGTTTTCAACACTAATTTCCGTACTAGAACAAATCCTCATATACGTGCAAGTCGCCTGTTAGCATCAATTCGAATGGTAGGCCTATTCACCGGGCATCTATGGAGACCATATATCATTATTCTCCAAAGAAAAGACCGACATTTGTATTAAGCGCCTCCTCAATCCTTTATTTGCAACTAGCTCTGTGCCCTTGTATAGTTCAACACCTCTTATCATTGAACCATTACGAAATGAGCCTTGGACTTCCTCTGCTTCACCCTCCATGGCCGAGCCCATTATTCGCCTAGGTAACCTATCTGCCTATATTCACCTCACGTGGCCTCACCGCCGAAGCAGGTTTATAACGACAGCTTCATACTTCGAGTTCATTCCTAACTTGGCATTTTTCTCCTCATTTCGAGTATCCTCTTGCCATTGATCCCCCCCTGTTCTCACCAACACTACGCTCATGTCTGTTATTGCCAACCTTTGAACAAGGTTAACTGAGCCCACTCATCTTTCACTCACATAAAGAAGGTTGATCTGAAAGCAGACCGGTGTAAATATATCTTCGTCCAGGAGCTCACCTCTTTAAAGAATACAGTTGATGGCAACTGGGAGCTCACTGCATTAGTTTTGCTACAGCATGATGCGATTTCACTTAGTACATTACCATCCTGGCAGAATACACATCTTCATACTTGAAATGATCCACATGTTCCAGTTTTGTGTTCCCGAAATGACTTTCAGTCTTCTAGTCTTCACAGCTGCTGAAATCCTCCCTGTTCCGTTGCTTCGGAAATCACTGTTTTCGTTCAGTCATAAAGACTCTAAATCTATGCTAATTCTATTGGTCTATGAAATATATTATCCTTGTTTTCCCACTCTATTGTACCACTTCTGGTCTAATATCATCTATTCCTTCTGCTTTACAACAACGTAGACTATTTTTATCATTCTCTCTACTCCCTCGAGAGTTATTTCTGTGCCATCATTGTTCTGTTCTCTATTAACTCCATTATATGAGACTTCAACAGAGATATTTCCATTTACGTTGAGAAGATTTTCAAGATATTCTCTATATCTGTCCAGTAATTTTCTAGGATCATGAACGAGTTCACCAGATTTACCCAAAACAGTATTTATTTCTCCTTCTTCCATCTTTTCTAAAATTCTTTACCAGAGTCCAGGAAGATTTCTCTAGTACTTCACCAAGCCTCTCTATCTCATTACCGAAATCTGTCATGATTTCTTCTTAGACTCCTGGTATACAATGATTTATTTCACTACATTTCTTTCACTTACGCACAAACCACCTCTGTAGCGTAAGGGTTAGTGTTAATAGCCGCCGTCCTCGGATACCTGGATTCAATTCTCGGGACCCCAGAAATTTAAGAATGGTACGAGAGGCTGGTATGTGATAAGAAAGGTACATACATCACATCTCCATTGGGTGTGTGTATGAAAAGAGGACATGGATTTGTCTGGCCCCTTGGCTAAATAGAGGATGGTTGCCCAGTTGTACTTCCTCTTAAAACAATAATCACCACCACCACCACCACCTTGGCTAAATAATCAGCGTAGTTAACTTCGGTTCACAGGGCCTTGGGTTCAATTACTGACCTGGTCGGGGACTTTAATCTTGTTCTCGGGGCTGCGCATTTGTGTTATCTTCAAAATTCCTGCAACTAATACTGTACTCCACCACAAAAACACGCAGTTTCCCTGCCCTCGTCGGAGGGTCTGCCTTACAAGGGCTGTACCAGGCTAGCAATAGTCCCGCGAAGTTCTGGCTGGTGAAATTAATGGATCAGCTGAATTTTCAAAGGAAGAAGCACGTTAAATTGAGAAACATGTCTTTTATTATTTACATTGATAATTTTAATGAAAAACATATCTAAGTAATGTTTCCTGTCTGTTATTGCTACCCTTAGTTAGATATTTTTAAATGAAAATATCAGTGGTAAATAATAAAACGAATGTTTCGAAAATTCAAGTGATCCATTAATTTTCCCGGTCAGTGTTAGGGAAAAGTCCCCGGCTGTGTACGAGGTGTGGTTACTGTACTTTAGTTACAAATGCGGAAACAAAGTTACAAGTTTCAGATTTAGTACTACAGCATTATCTACTGTACGTACAATTTTCTCTCTACATCAAATCTTTGAAATCCTTTTGACGGCTTATTTTTGCGTTTACATGCTTCCCTATCTTCATCATTTCACGAAGATTTTGCTCTTTGCTACCTTTAGACCTACACAAAGTTCTTGCGAGGAATTCCCTTGTCGTTTAGTACTACAGCATTCCTGTATGCCATTCACTCTCTTTCTATATCGCGAACCTACTAATAGTCTATTCTTCGGAACTTTTCACTAATAATATCAATGAACTTCTGTCTATTTTCCTCGTACTGTAAATGTTAATCCCTAACCGTCTGCAAACAGACTTCCGTACCCTAGACCTAGTGATACTTAATTCATTGCAGATCAGATAGTGGTATGTGTTAGGGAAAAGTCCCCGGCCGTGTACGAGGTGTGCTTACTGTACTGTAGTTACAAATGCGGAAACAAAGTTACAAGTTTCAGATTTTGAAAGTTTTGAAGTAATACTGAAAAATGGTATTCAATGCACAAATTTGTGATTGATGTTAGTATAAAGGTAATATTATTGTTTACTAGCATGGTAAATATCAATATTATATGTGCATTAGATGCAAGGATAGATTAAATTGTGTAAAGTGATGTATGACTGAAAAACGTCGGCCATTTTGTATAAAATACACATTTCCTACTGAATGTGATGGGTTATTATCATCGTCATCTACTCGTTCTGTTTCGGACCAAGAAACATCATCACTTGAATAATTATGAAGACTTTCAGTGATATCGTCAGCTAAATGAACTCTCTTCGCCATGTCACACGCGATAAATAACTAGGCCTAACCTAAATGAACTATACCCAACTAGGCTATATCTAACACATCGCTTACAATATGCACCTAATTACCTAAAGAACTACTTAATTAATGAACTAGCAAGTAAACTAAATATAATGCATATGATACTGCTTATTTTCACTGTATAATTACTATCATCAACAAAAACAGAGAGAAATGCTCGCATCTTTGCCGCCAGTCACAACGTAAACAAGACACCGAACTCCAGTGAGCACATGTTTTAAACTGTAAGAATATCGATAAATACGGATAGTCGGCAGTTCCCACGGAGTATAACGTGAGTTAAAACTGCTCTTCTTATTCCGTGCAAAATGCTGCTATCTGGCATGTAAATAACGAAATAATAACAACTAAGGCCAGTAACGATGGATCGTTACCATGTCAGTTTTCGCAGGTAGCGTGGGTACCGATAGATAGTTACCTTGAAAGGATAAGGGTTAAAAAAATATGCCCTAACATAAAACTGGTTAAAACAATGCAATAAAACATATTAAAAGTTCAAACATGAATATCATTAATGTTAAGTTATGTCTAGTCTTATCCTGTAAAAATGGTGTGAGAGTTCATTATTTATGGCATTAATATTAAGCTGATTCTTCTTAAAAAGCCATCTCCGAGCGGAGTTTGGCGATCCACGTAACTAGCTTTGATCTTGACAGCGCAGAATGGAATGCCACTTCTGAAATACTGCAGTGCCATCTTTGAAGGTCTTTCAGCCATGAATTTCTCCTTCTCCCAACAGATCTCTTCCCCTGTATTTCCTTCGATAATTAGCTGTAATAACTGATACCTCTCACCTCTCATGATATGTCCTAGGCATTGTGTTTTCCTCTGTTTTATGGTAAGCAGTAGTTCTTTTTGCTTTTTCATCCGACGAAGGACCTCGGCATTTGAGATTTTCATTACCCAGGATATCCGCAAGAGACGGCGATGGAGGAACATTTCGAAGGCATCAATACTTTTTCCTAGGATTGGATCCAGAGACAAACTTTCACATTCATACAGGAGAACAGAAAATATATAGCAGCGGATCATACGAATTCGTAGTTGGAGACTGAGATCTGACTTCACAAAGAATTTCTTCATGGTAATGAATTGTTTCCTGGCCTGTTCAATTCTAGATATTATCTCCCGTTTGGAGTTACATTGGTCATCCAAGACAGGATCCAGATATTTGAGAGAAGACACTTGCTCAACTATTTTATCTTTTATTGTGAGACTTGTCCGAATTTTCTTCTTAGAGAACACCATCAGTTTCGTCTTTGATTAAGCTGAATGACAGTTATCAAATATTCTTGTGGTGTGGCATCTGAGTGACCTTCATAAACCAAACGCCCTTCATGGCTCTAATGTTGTTCTTCTTGATAAAGTTGAAACAGTATGTGTCTGCTTACACCATAAACACTTGTCACGACGAATTGAATATATTCGTGTTTGAAGATACATAGAAGTTAAATTGAACTTTCATTGCATTGGATGCGGAGGCTTTGGAGATGTGATAGCACTTATATATGCCAAGCATTGCGAAGCTATGTTGTGCTATGTCACGAACTAAAAGCTAAGCTAACTATGCTGGTCAACCGTTTAAATATGGCGGATTAATTGAAGAGGCTTTTTTAATAGAATAGAAACAGGAGAAGATTATGTATACGTGAAACTGGAAAGAGAATAACTCTTGGTGTATTCCATCATTTGATTCAATCATTGCGTCGAAATGATGAACTAAAAATTACTTTCGTCTAAATCAGCAACAGTTTCATGAACTTTTCTCTGTTGCTGAGGATGATACTAGGAATAAATGAATATGATGTACCCACATTATAGAATGTAGGGGAAGAATGTATGTAAAAGTAATAAACGATACGTAGCCTACAATCAACTTGCAGAGTTGCATTTACTTTTTGTCAACAGTTGTCTTTCGTGGTTATATCTCTTTAATAATTTGGCAGACAAGTATATTCTTCTCCTCAATCAGTCTTTCTTTCTTTCGCCTGCCTTCCATGATAATTAACAAACACGAAACAATTAAGTAGTATAGTAGCTACTGTCCTATCCTCGTCGCTAGTTCGGGGCTTCATTCATTCCATTCCTGACCCAGTCGAATGACTGGAAACAGGCCGTGGATTTTCATTTTCAG
Source organism: Anabrus simplex (assembly GCF_040414725.1). Classification (NCBI taxonomy): domain Eukaryota; kingdom Metazoa; phylum Arthropoda; class Insecta; order Orthoptera; family Tettigoniidae; genus Anabrus; species Anabrus simplex. The sequence goes on from NC_090265.1 coordinate 177,983,124, forward strand.
TAACTACTGCATTGGGGCAATTCACGAAAGCCATTCACATGAAACGACTATTTGATAGATGCCGGGGAAAAAATGATTGGGCGCATGCGCTATAAAAATCGCCTCCTTGGCAATCTGTAAAACTTATCTTGGCATTGTCTAGGTTAGCGTAGTTTATCATAGCAGTCTGTGTGTGTCATTTCATCAATCTTCATTGGAGTGAATTTTTTCGTTGGGTTGCGTAGCTTACCTTGGCTTTCTGTGTGTGGTGGCCTTTACTATGAGTAAACATCTCGGGTATGTTTTGAGATGCAGACCTCCTTGTGCTCAGGCGGCTAATATTATCCAATCCATCGGTGGTACATAACCGTTAGAGGAGAAATTCTCAGTGGCAGTACGTGCAAGTAAGGCTGCCATCCTACTTCACAGAAATTTACAGAGCACGCTCAGAATGTATTAAGCAAGTCTATAGTTAATTCAGGTGAAAAGCTTGACTGTTACTATTTACAGGACAAAACTCTCGCTGATTCATTTTATAGGGTTTTATGAAATTGTTACTGTTCCGGGGTATGTGTGGAACGCAGAGATGGTGAAGGAAGGTGCGGGTTTGAATGGGTCTAACTACAATACCAAGAATTGAATTAAAATTTTAACCAAGGTTATATTTCTTTCAATATAAAAAAAACAAATTTAACCAATTTCCACTAGGTGAAATGACAATGATAAAAAAGGTACAATGCCAATCTTGAAAAGAGGTTTGGAACTATCCAAGATTCAGAACTTTAACAATTTTGGGCTTCAACCCCTAGTTTTATAATTTCTGAGCTACGAGCTCAACTTTACAAAATTTCAATTCAAAATAAGGAACAATTTAGTCAAGGGCAGAAATCCCCTCATTCAAGAGCACTTGCTCCATAAATACAATATCTAGCCTTCCAGAGGCACTCTTTACTACTACAAAACTTTGAAAAAGAGCTAACGGGCTCTTAGTTTCTTACAGCCCGCTCAGGGCAATATTTTAGATCAAAATGTTACACTTTCTGGCCTCACAAGGCACGAATTACAAATAGAAATAGTTTTATACAGGGGTATCTAGTACCCAGCCTACAGGGCATTTGCGAAAAAGAACAGGTTAAATAAACGACCCTAACACAAACTGAATGGAGGCGTACACTGCGCTCCCAGATAATGAAAAAAATTTAAAATCTACAGAGCTCTCGGCCGATGAAACTGGGACTAATCCCAAACTACTGAGGTGGCTCGTATGGAAATAAATTTAACATATTACAGGAACGAAAGGTTGCAAAAACGTAGTCACCTCAAACCAAGATGAAGGGGAGCTCGAGAGGGTAACTCACTCTCTATCCCCGGTTTACAGTTAAAGATTTTATGAAGTTTTACATTAGCCGAAATAAAATTTACATTTTAGAAAAGTATGTTACATAGTTAAGATTCGGACCTTCCCCTCAGACAAAGTTGCGGAGACAGCAAGAAAGATAGAATTTATGTGGCCATTACCTGGTAGATGTTCTGCCGGCCGAAGAAAGAGGCGTCCCGCCTCCTGCCTTAACACACACACTTAGAAGGACGATGATCAATTGACAAGGAAACTCGAAAAGCCGCAACTTATATACCCTCAGGAAGGTTCGAGAGAATTCCGGACTAATCCAGACACGCCCTCTCAATATTTATTGTTTAACACACAACGAACAAGAAATGCGGGATTGGTTGAAAATTAATTACAAAAATTCCTCATTGGCTAGATTCAAAACTAGCGGAAAGAAAAAGATGTGTTGCCAATCCAAAAATAAATGAACATGGATTCAGTTATAAAAACCTAGAAATACGAAACTTCTTTAAGTTCTTCCACCTGACACCATAGCTCATGATCATAGTTCTTGGTAGTGTCATCTGTGGAAAAGTGTCCAAACTTCTTGATATATATCAAACAAAACAAGGAGAAATTCAATCAGTTTTGGAAACTTCACAATAACACAATTACAGTACTTAATATTTCAGTAGTGACATCTTCTGATTACAGTAGTGACATCTTCTGATTAAAGTTCCAAATTCATGTAGTATCAGTTTCGACTTTTGGTCGATAGAGGAGTTCATTAAGGGGCTTATTTTGAATGAGCGGAGTTTAGGTGTACTTCCCGGTACAGTTACTAAAGATATTAATTACAACCACATGTAAAACATCATGAAGATCACCAAGCTGGTTTTAAGTCCAGACGCTCAACGACGGATACTTTTCATCATTAAACAAATAATCTAAAAATGTTGGAAATTCACGAAGAACGTCTAAATCCTCTTTCCTGACTTCATCAGGGCTTAATTACCTTGTAAGAGAATAAATATTGAAAGTCATGAAACATTTCAACATCTCCAAATACACTAAATTATATGTTGTAAGATGTCGGCATGTACAAGATCTCTCGTGACACACTTTGTGTTCACTCGACAAAATTAATTAAAACTCAGTTAAGAACGCTCAAGAGAGATTCGGTTTACTGTGCCATCTAGTAGACCTAGAGTAAAACAACGTCGAAACTGACGAGCAAGCAGCCAGATGGTGTCAGATTAAAATGCTTGCACACGGTAGTTTAGGCCATAGATTATTATTATTATTATTATTATTATTATTATTATTATTATTATTATTATTATTATTATTAATTCCGAGGTCGATAGCTGCAGTCGCTTAAGTGCGGCCAGTATCCAGTATTAGGGAGATAGTAGGTTCGAACCCTACTGTCGGCAGCCCTGAAAATGGTTTTCCGTGTTTTCCCATTTCCACACCAGGCAAATGCTGAGGCTGTACCTTAATTAAGGCCACGGCTGCTTCCTTCTCAGTCCTAGCCCTTTCCTGCCCTACCGTCGTCATAGGACATGTCTGTGTCGGTGCGACGTACAGTACCGGTCAAATGTTTAGGACCACATAAAGAAATCACGGAATTTCATCTAGAACCTAAACTTTTGCCACTAGACCTCTGTAATTTTCATTCTGATATCTCACATCTAATAGGATATATGTCGCCTGATTTCATTGAGTTAGTTCAAGTACTGTAGATGTTATGAATTTTTAACTCTTGGAAGGTCACAACAAAAATTCAAAAATTTTGGTAATATAATGTACTGAATACTCTAATTGGTTGCAAGTATCACCAACAAGATTTTTCTGTAGACTTAGGGATAGGTGGAGGCCATTTTAGTATAAATATAAAAATTCCGAAAATATGCGGCATCGGTTCTTTTCGTGTTTTATTTTTTTGAACCAGGGCCAAAATTGTTGATTTTTCTTTGCCTTTTTCATGTATGGCCCACGGTCTCAGTGTGAGCTATCGGCGTCAAACTTATCTGCCCTGATAGTTTCATTTGCACTCTGTGGATGGCATTCAAGAATACGTTTCTGATGTCGATGGTTCACACTGAGACCTATGACAAGAACAAGGAAAAATTGACTATTTTAGCACTGGTTTGAAAAAAATAAACCCACAAAAATGGGTGCCGCATTTTTTTTTTTGAATTTTCATATTTATACTAAAATGACCCCTAACTATTGCTAAGTCTCTACAAGAATCTTGGTGGTGATACTTGAAACCAATTAGAAGATACAGTACATAATATTTCCAAAAATGTTGACTTTCTGATGTGACCTTATAACATTTAAAATTGTATAACTTATACAATACTTGGCGTAAATCACTGAAATCAGGCGATGTACATCATATTAGATGCAAGAGCTCAGGAAAAAAAATACAGAGGTCTAATAGCAAAATTGTGGGTTCTAGATGGAACTTCATGATTTTTCAATGTGGTCCTAAACTTTTGACCGGTACTGTAAAGCAAATAGAAAAAAAACACCATATATATATTATTATACCAAATTGAGGAATATATTTCCATGAATCCCAAGTAGGTATAAGTTTAGCTCAGTAATAGACTATATTGAATTCTCTGTTTAGTGTTTGTTTCTAAAGGTCTCATTAGACCCGAAAGTATCAGAATTTTGTCCCGTAAGTGTTCTTCAATGGTCCAGAAGCCAACAACGCAATGTGTTAAAGTGCCACCAGCCTCAGCAGGGATGCATCCCACTATCTTGTGATCAGAAGACCGCCTACGCCAAGAAGATCAGCTAGTTTAGATTAAGGAGGTGTTCTGGTAGAACTGATATACAGTATTTCTCGGTCCTGATAAGAACATCTTTATCAGAGTTCAGAGCTCTGTCCGCTCAACTTTCCCTGCAGATCAATAATGTGTGCCGCATGTCATTTGACGGCGTTTGACCCCTGGCCTACTTCTCGCCACAAAAGTATTATGTATTCTTCTTGGATACATATCCGGCACTCCATCAATCTGCGTTATCCTCGATATACTGTAGCAGTATTAGAAGGAAGGGCGGGAGGGATAAAGACGACCGTCTGTCTGTTAGGTCATCAGGCCAGAGGCTGGTTGGATCCTCAAATAGCACCACCAAAGGTTATGCGGTTATAAGGAAACCGCAAAAACCAATGGCAGCACCAAAATGAGGCGTACTAGGCAAGACGAGGAGCGAGGTAGTTTGCCATTGCTTTCCTCACTGGGTCAGAAAGTGCTATTGCAGCACGGCTGACGCTATGAGCAATGCATTTCCTAACACGCAGATGCACTAGTCGTGCTCTGAATGCCATTACTCAGCACCACCCATACCCCAGCAGCTTCCATATTGTCACAGCCATCTATCAAGAAATGGCAGCAGGCAATGATAGAGACGTAAAAGAAGGAATGGTAGGAGGGAAACGGGAAGGAAGGAAGGAAGGAAGGAAGGAAGGAAGGAAGGAAGCTATTTGCTTTACGTCGCACCGACACAGATAGGTCTTTGGCGACGATGGGATAGGGAAGGCCTAGGAAGTGGAAGGAAGCAGCCGTGGCCTTATTCAAGGTACAGCCCCGGCATTTGCCTGGTGTGAAAATGGGAAACCACGGAAAACCATCTTCAGGGCTGCCGACAGTGGGGCTCGAACCCACTATCTCCCGATTACTGGATACTGGTCACACTTAAGCGACTGCAGCTATCGAGCTCGGTGAAGGAAGGAAGGAAATGAAACAAATAGGAAACCGGGCGAGTTGGCCGTGCGGTTGGGAGCGTGCAGCTGTGAGCTCGCATCCGGGAGATAGTGGGATCGAACCCCACCGTCGGCAGCCCTGAAGATGGTTTTCCGTGGTTTCCGATTTTCACACCAGGAAAATGCTGGGGCTGTACCGACACAGATGGGTATTATGGCAACAATAGGATAGGCCTACTAGTTGGAAGGAAGCGGCCATGGACTTAATTAAGGTACAGCCCCAGCATTTGCCTGGTGTGAAAATGGGAAACCACGGAAAACCATTTTCAGGGCTGCCGACAGTGGGATTCGAACCCACTATCTCCCGGATGCAAGATCACAGCCACGCGCCTCTAACCACACGGCCAACTCACCCGTTAAGAAGAGACGAAGATATGGCAGAAGAAAGATACGAAAGGGGAAGGAAGGAAGGAAGATAAGAGGGAAGGACGGCGAAAAGAGAGAGTAAGGAAGGGTGAAAAATTGAGATAAAAGATTCAGTGGAGGTGTACACTTATGGAGGAAAGGAGATAGGAAGGAGGTAATGGTGCTCGGAGGGGAGAAAGTAATAGAAAAAAGGCAAAGAGGTAAAGCAAGAGAGTAGAAAGGAAGGAAGGAAGGAAGGAAGGAAGGAAGGAAGGAAATTAAAGTTTATATGCCATCATTTAGTCCATTTATTTCTAATGGAAATTTCAATGTCCTTGAGAGAGGATCAGAATTTTTTGTAGCACTAAATAGTATACAACATATAATTTTATATGTTCGGACGGACAATTCAGAAAAACTGACAAGAAAACCAAAGAACGACATCCGGAGAAGAATCGTGCAATGGCAAAATGGTGAAATAGACAGATGCACTTTTTGAAGTGTGTTTCGTACAAAGTTTGAATGTTATCATTAGCTTAAAAATATCTTCCGAATAAAAGTACTTAAAACTAAACCTCGTCATAGCTTTTTAATTAGTTGCCGGAGGTGGCCAAGAGAAAATCACAGGCCTGCTGCTAGCTGCGGAGTTCGTGTCCTGGCGGTAAAGGCAGTTCTGGACAAGTTGCGGAGTTAGGGTGTTGAGCAAGTAAAAGTTGCGGAGTTCTTGTGAGCCGATATGTTCAATATAATGCCCTCTCTGACAAAGAAGGTTAAGCGGATAGAAGAAGTGATGGAAATGAAATGATACTGCACATCGATGGCTTACTTCTAAAACCTCGTGTCTCTCAATGCTCTTTCTATCTGTTATTTCCCTTAAGACTGGTCATGCCTCTCAGCCACATATGGATATGAATCCCATCGAAACAATTTTCTTTGGGTTCATTTTGCTGTGCACGTGTGTAAAGGAAAATGAACCTTACATGCATTATACTGCAGGAGTGCGTAAATTCGCCAGGCAAACATCATCCCTACTATACGGTCTATTTTCCTTTAGGCCTAAACAGCAAATGTGTGGTTGGGAGACGTGACCAGTCTTAAGGAATATAATGGGTAAAAGGAGCATTAGGTTTTAGAAGTAAGCCATCGACATGTTGAATGGTCGTAAGACTGTTAAGTAATTATCAGGTCAAAGGGACCTCGGGACTCGACATATGCGCAGATTTGGTTCGGAAAGAGTCCATATTGTCGTTGCATCCTTTCTCGAGGGAAATCCGCCCACAGTTGTGTTATTTAATTCAAATTCTTCGACGTTATTATAAGAGTTCCAATTTACTTATCAAAGAAGGGGCAGCTCTAAACTTTACAGGATGGCTGGGAGGGTCATTCATTCGAGTTGGTGGACTATGGCAGACTCTCAGAAGTGCTGAAAATATTTAAGTATTGTGACATGATGTGTATATTAAGAAACTTCTATATATCTAATTTGCCCGGTGGAACAATTATATGATATCCTGATGTTAAGCATTTGAGAGAGACGACATGAGGCTGAGCTTCCTCATAGAAATAGAGCTTTTCATATTTAGAGTACAGTACCGCACTTTACCTTAGGTGATATTCGTCCCATAGTTTTTTGACGTGGGCTGAAAGTCTTTCGTAGGAATTACTTCCCTTCTATTTGGATCCTCACTATATTAACTTACCGTGATGAATGGGAGCCAAGTACTGCGACATGCAGGACTTCAGCATATACTACTGTGTTATATGGGGCAGCATTTTGCCCCCTAAGATCTATCTGGCCTAGCAAGTGGATTTAAAGAGTTTAAAAGCTGTTTCCACGCATTTGGCCTGTTTTTTAAAGGCTTCTTTCTATTATTATCCTTATTATTAGTATTCATTATGCCCGACTAAAGAGCGCGATTACATTTATTTAGCTGATGTCATTGCCTTTTCCTTCTCCCAAAATCTCTTCATCTTCTTGCTCTGGCTTTTCTTGCGATCTTCTGACCAGGTTTTGTTGGTGGTAGTGCTTGGATGGTCTGCAAAGCGGTGATTGTCAAAACTAATTTTCTGAATTTAGATCTGTGTAATGCAATGTCGTCTGTGATGCCTGTTTCCTGAATATCTTTTCCAACTTCGAGCAGCCAGTTTTTTCTTACTTTCAATGATAGGGCAAGGTTCAGAATTATTTTGCTCAATCTCTGATTACTCATTCTGAGAATATGCCGGTAAAATTCAAACGTCTTTCTCTAAATATATCTGATATTTTCTCTGAGTGTCATGAGATTTTCTTATCATACAGATTCCCCATCTACAGATTGGTCCAAAAATGCCCTTAAGGTTTTTCTTTCTTGATTTTCTACATATTTCATTAATAATCTTCCTCCAATGATCAGTGTTTCAGATACATATAGTGCTTTCGGCTTCATTAGAGTATTATAATGCCTTAATTTTGCATATCAGGTTATCGGTTTTTTATTATATCTGTTCAAGTGAATCTGTACGCTTTTCATTGTTTACTTCAAGAATCAGTCCTGATGGATGGATGATTTCTCCCAGGTATTTGAATTTAGACACTTGAGATATTTTGCCAAATTTGGTTTTCATTGGCCGTCCATCTAGGTATCGATGAGATTCTTTCATATAGTGGGTTTTATCGTATGAAGTCTGGAGTCCTGTTGTGGATTCAATTTCACGGAATTCTTCAACAGATGCAGCCACTTCCTGTCCGTTATTGAACAATATATCTAAGTCATCAGCGAGGGCCAAACACCGTAAATGAAATTTGGTTTCACGTAGTCTGCAGAGGATTATTCCTTTAACTTCTTTTTTCCCAAGTTCTAAACACTTTTCCCAAAACAAGATTAAACAATAGAGGGGACAATACATCTTCTTGTCGGACTCCTCTTTCAGCATTAAATGGTTCAGACAATTCCCGTAAGAATTTAATCTGTTAGTGTTTGTATGATTAAGTCTCTTGTTTTCCTGTCTACTTTTAATTCTTCCAGTACACAGAAAAGTGTCGGTCTGTCTATCGAGTATATGCCTTAGTGTTTGCCTGCTTTCACGAATTTGTAGGATGGTCTTGAGGTTAAGAATCTGTTCTGCACACGACCTGCCTTTCTTGAACTATTTATAATATTCTCCAATCAAATGATCAGTGTTACACTTTATGTCTCTTGACTGGGAGGTTTGAAAGAATTTTGTAAGTGACAACTATTAGTGAACACCTCCGCAGTTATTTATGTCAGTTTTATCCCCTTTCTTATGCAATAGGTGAATTATTGATAACTTCAAATCTTCAGGAATTGTTTCACTGGTCCAGATATCTGTATGAAATATACAGATTTTTCTGAACGAGATTTCTGCCAACTACTTTTCCACATTTTGGCAAATTATACCATCTTTCCCTGGATATTTGTTGTTTTTTAACTCGTGTATTATTTGTTTAACTTCTATTGTTGGACGTTCTGAGTCTCGATTGGGTTCTGATGTTTCAAAAGTGAATTAGCCAGTAGGGGATTCGAATTTTATAAAGTATTTGAAATGGTATGCCAAAAATTTACTGTTTTCTTCATTATTTGTTTCGAAAATCCCATCCCGTCGTTTAAAACAGAGAATGTGTGTCTTATAACACGCCAGTTCTTCCTTAAACGTTCTGAAAACGTTCCTAGTACTTTATTTTTTTCTTCTTGAGCTCGATTTCTGCTCATGGTGATACTTTTGGAATCCTACAGTCATTGATATCTCTTTCTGGATTCTAATGAAGGCATGGCACTTCCCTGTGCTTTCCCGCGAATTCCTATCTTGCTATGTTTTCATGGGAGTTCTAACGCATTATCATATGCTTTTTATGAATGTTATTGGATTTTACGTCCCACTAACTAACAGTTTTCGGAGACGCCGAGTGGCCGGAATTTTGTCCCGCAGGACTTCTTTCACGTGCGAATAAACCTACCGGCTGGATTCTGAGGTACTTAAGGCCCTTCAAATACCACCGCGCTGAGCCAGGATGGAACCTCCCAAGTTGGGTTCAGAAGGCCAGCGCTCTACCGTCCGAGCTACTCAGCCCGGCTATCACATGTTTTGTTCCACCACTTACGCTTCCTCGGTGGCATGTTAGTGCACTTGGATGCTTTTACAAATTCGTCTTTACGTTCTGACCAACTAATAGCAGTATTCTCGGAGATATTGGCCAAAGAAGTGCTTGAGTTTTACTTCAGAATCTCTGGGTAGAATCGTAGCTTTGGCCGTGATCTACATTCGGGTATGTTAGGTTGAAATTTCACTTTGACTAAGTGGTGATCAGAATCGATGATACCTTCTTGACTTTTACATCCATGATTTTCTTTTGGTTTCTCAATCTAATGGCCACATGGTCCATTTGAAATTCCCCTAAATGTATATTCGGTGATTCCAGATTGTTTTCCCTTGTATGCATGCTGGAAAATGAGTTGGCATTAGTTTCAGATCAAAGGATTCACAGAAGTTGATTAATCATTCTCCATTTCTAATGGTTTAGGGTCCTACGGTGGCTCCCCCTGTGGGTGGGGGCGGCAGAATAACACCCAAGGTATACCCTGCCTGTCGTAAGAGGCGACTAAGAGGGGCCTCATGGGCTCTGAACTTTGGAGCGTGGGTTGGCGACCACGGGGCCCTTAGCTGAGTCCTGGCATTGCTTCCACTTACTTGTGCCAGGCTCCTCACTTTCATCTATACTATCCGACCTCTCTTGGTCAACTCTTGTTCTTTTTCCGACCCCGACGCTATTAGGTTTGCGAGGGCTAGGGAGTCTTTCATTTTCACGCCCTCCGTGGCCCTTGTCTTCCTTCGGCCAATATCTTCATTTTTCGAAGTTTCGGACCCCTTCCATATTTTCCCTCTGATTAGTGTTATATAGAGGATGGTTGCCTAGTTGTACTTCTTAAAACAATAATCACCACCACCACCACCACCTCCTACGGTGGCTTTGTACTTATTTTCTTTGCCTATTTGTGCAATGAAATCTCCTATCAAAATTATGACATGATATTTGGGAATCTGGGCTGCTATTCTTCTGGTAGAATTCTTTCTCATTTTCTGGGTCTTTTTGGTTGTAATTATTGGTAGGTGAATAGGCATTGATTACTGCATAGGCTATGTTTCCTGATTTGATTTTAGCACTGATTTGTTTTCAAAAGGAGATGTGGAACTCAGAAATAAATTTATGATACTCTTCCTCAGTGCAAACCCAGCGCCACAATGCAAAGATGTATTGAACACTTGGGCCACAATGAAGAGTACCTACCTTCCTTACCTATCAGCAAATTTCATGATATCTGTCTCTTGGGTCGTTTCGGGTTCTTCGTCACTTGGTGAGGTAAAAGGTAGGGTTCATTAATCCTAATCTATCTACTCAAATGAAAGGTCTATTCACAAAATATTTGTATTTTATTTTGGAAAAATTTACTGAAGAAAATCATAATTTAAAACTCAATATAATTTGGACTCTATCTTGTCCACCTGACACCACAATAAACTAACACAGAGGAGCAGAAATACTGGTTGAAACTTTGACTTAACTGCCTGATGGGCAGCCATACTAGAAACCATTGTCTCATATCTAATAAAGAAAAGAAAGTCTGGAAATCCTTTAATTCGGCTTCCATGTGAGACTACATGTACCATCATAATGATTCTTGATGGTCCAGCCCTAGTAACACGAACTCTGGACTCTGGGCATAGTTAAGGCATTTCAATCGTCGTGTGCCACACAGTGGTTGTACGGCATGGACCCTTAATTGAATCGATGTGACCTGCGACTATGTCATGGACGGACCTCCAAATTTCTAAGTTACTTTAAAGTCATTGTGGATGATAACCGCAAGGAAATGATGCTACAGTGGCATGTGGCCCTAACCTAAGTCGCTGAGGTTGATGACACCATGACCATCCAAGTTTCTAAGCTGAAGGCTAAATTAAGTTACATCTGTTGATGACCAAAGTTTCCACTTTACTAACCCCAGCACATTTACTGCTCAATCAATCAAAGTCAAATAATGCAACAACAACAACGCTCACAATACTTTGTGGCAGTAAAATCCATTAGCTTCGGATATGTCTTCTTAATCGTTACGTTAACATTTGAATATTATCAGAAAAATAAACTAAGATTTCCAGAATGCATCTTCAAGTTATTCACTTGGTTTAAAATTATTTCACAAATACGGTTTCCACTGAAATGATCCACAGAAATGTCTTAGTAGTCTCAAATCCGTCTTGCTTTAGACCAAATGTCTTATAGATAAATACAGGACCCTCATTATATTGCGTTCACTACTAATTCTTTCATTTAAATATATTTGTTCAACATAAACTTTCTTCTGTATCCATCCACTGTCGACACGTGCGGATGACGTCACATGTCAGAGCGTGGGACGGAAGGTAGCCACCCCCCTTTGCCACGTGTCGCCTCTGAGATATATAAAAATTCGATCTTCCTATTACAATTGACACGGGGCCTCCTGTAATGATTTAATGAATTTTAATAAACAACAAATTCCATCTCCGTGGACGAATGGTTTCTTTCACAAGTCCCTACTCAAATTCTGACGTAATTAATTTTAATTCGTTTGATGTTGATCATCTGTTGTTATCGTGCAGCTGGAGACAAATTACATCATTTATTTCCAGTATTATATCTTGTTTCATGACATCACACTTTAAATCTAATCTAATACTAGCCATTATTAATACTTGGATAACCCTAATAATTAAGTACACACCATAAGTAACTCGCCGTACAATGTAAGCCGACTACGATGTCATATCAACAACAATACAACAATCAATACTGATCTGCATTTAGGGCAGTCGCCCAGGTGGCAGATTCCCTATCTGTTGCTTTCCTAGCCTTTTCCGAAATGATTTCAAAGAAATTGGAAATTTATTGAACATCTCCCTTGGTAATTTATTCCAATCCCTAACTCCCCTTCCTATAAATGAATATTTTCCCAAGTTTGTCCTCTTGAATTCCAACTTTTATCTTCATATTGTGATCTTTCCTACTTTTATAAACGCCATTCAAACTTATTCGTCTACTAATATCATTCCACGCCATCTCTCCGCTGACAGCTCGGAACATACCACTTAGTCGAGCAGCTCATCTTCTTTCTCTCAATTCTTCCCAACCCAAACATTGCAACATTTTTGTAACGCTACTCTTTTGTCGGAAATCACTCAGAACAAATCGAGCTGCTTTTCTTTGGATTTTTTCCAGTTCTTGAATCAGGTAATCCTGGTGAGGGTCCCATACACTGGAACCATACTCTAGTTGGGATCTTACCAGAGACTTATATGCACTCTCCTTTACATCCTTACTACAACCCCTAAACACCCTCATAACCATGTGCAGAGATCGGTACCCTCTATTTACAATCCCATTTATGTGATTACCCCAATGAAGATCTTTCCTTATATTAAAACCTAGATACTTACAATGATCCCCAAAAGGAACTTTCACACCATCAACGCAGTAATTAAAACTCAGAGAACTTTTCCTATTTGTGAAACTCACAACCTGACTTTTAAACCCATTCATCAACATACCATTGCCTGCTGTCCATCTCACAACATTTTCGAGGTCACGTTGCAGTTGCTCACAATCTTGTAACTTATTTATCACTCTATAGAGAATAACATCATCCGCAAAAAGCCTTACATCCTATTCCACTCCTTTACTCATATCATTTATATATATAACATATAGAAAACATAAAGGTCCGATAACACTGCCCTGAGGAACTCCCCTCTCAACTCTACAGAGTCAGACAAAGCTTCATCTACTCTAACTCTCTGAGATCTATTTTCTAGAAATATAGCAACCCATTCAGTCACTCTTTTGTCCAGTCCAATAGCACTCATTTTTGCCAGTAGTCTCCCATGATCCACCCTATCAAATGCTTTAGACAGGTCAATCGCGATACAGTCCATTTGACCTCCAGAATCCAAGATATCTGCTATATCTTGCTGGAATCCTACAAGTTGAGTTTCAGTGGAATAACCTTTCCTAAAACCGAATTGCGTCATAACATTTCCGTAAAGCTTTGTGCACCCCTCACAAACAAATCAATCATCATTACCATTGCTCTATATTTTGGACAACCCTGAAATTGGCTAACCTCGCTCATTATACTCTAACTTCGTGGTTTCAAATATACATTACGATCTCAATTAAACAAATTCACAGTATGTAATAACCTGCACGTTATTCCCGGATGACAATTTCAAGTGGTTCACGCAATTAATGATCTCCGTTGCCAAAGAATGCAATCATAGCTTTACACGGAGCGAGCAGTGCGACCCCCGTTATTTGACTGCCCCTCTCTCGATCAGCTGGCGGGATTGAAAACACACGACCCTCCTGGCTGTCAGTTTTAATATGAAACACATGTTTTTTCGCCACGCTTGACTGGCCCCTAAGAATGAAACCTTCGACTTCGCAAACAGGATTAAAATACGATATTCCTGACCAAACAGATATGTGCATAGATATTACTGTTAAATGTCCTACAATAATTGTACACGTCGCGAATTAATACCTGCGTGGATTCTCTCGCTCATTTCCATCCCAAACATTATACAAAATCTTCCTCGAACTCACTCAAAAGTTCCGGGTTCACTACAGGCTTCCAATCACCTCATTCACAAATCCTATCTGAATTCATACGACAAATCTAACCTCTTGTCTCAAACTCGACGACTCTCACTGACAAAAGAACTGGAATAATAATACTTAGAATCCAAGATGCATAATTACGCATAAATACCTTAATAATGAACAACTTCGCATAAAATGATCTCGTATTTTAAAACTGGATTTTCACAAAAATGACTGACAAACTTTACTGTTATTTATTGCCACTCAGACACAGTTTAAACAGACATAGAATAGTATTACACTTCGTGGCAAAATTCACCGATCTGCATTACTCAAGCCGACAGCGCGCTTCCATCCGATTGAAAATGGGTAACCACGGATTTCTTTGCACCAATTCCATCAAAATTCAAACATAAAATGTTACGTCGAATTACATCTTAATTTGACATCACAAAATATAGGCAATAAATTCACAGAAATGACGATGTACTTTGGACGTGATATCACTTCGAAACCCTCATTAATAACTTTTTACAACATGTTACACGGCACTCGAAATACTTTAAAAATGTATCCAAGCAGAATATAAAACAAATGACCTTTCGTCATTTTTCTGACTTTTATAAAAACGTATATGTGACCAACTGCGTCATAAATACCCGTCACAAGTACATATAAGTTTGACATCATAAAACAAGATATAGTAGGCGGTGAGATGGTATTTTCACCTACCTTAGTTTACGTCAGCTTCCATTTTTGGTCTCACCAGTAACCCTTCTATATTTATTTAATCATTTTTACATTTCTGGCTTTACATAGGGTGTTCTTCATGTTTCCTGAAAATAAAGCATAAAAAGAGATATTCCCTTCATTCGGCGTTTCGTTGATCGAACTCGACTGATTGTATTTGTTTCCCGCACACGAATTACTTCTGAGATAATATTTAAAAAAATGTACAAAAACTACTTCGGTATCTTGACCGTCTTTTATCAGATTACTTCTGCTCTGAAGGACTATCTCCACATGGAGTCAAGACCTAGCCACATCGGCAGAATCTAGGTTTGCAGTACGGACGATTTACTTGCACAGTTCAACCCTCTCTCTCACACTTCTATGACACAAATGCAGGGGTTTCAATATGGCGTTCCCTCTTATTTTATATGCACTACCCACCTCTCTCCAGGCACTTCCCCCTTGCCAAGAAATTTGCATACTTTTCCGACTTACTGGAAATGTGTTTAAAAGAGTTTTGCTGTAACCGCGTACTTGCTACCTTGCTATCGGCGGTGTTCATGAACATTTAAAATTTATTCTTACCAAATTAACTGGTTAAATGACCTCATTTGATAGGCACTATTTTCTGTCGACTTAGCGTGGGTAAAATAGACATGCGCGTCTCTTCTGAAATGATCCACTGAAATGGCTTAGCAGTCTCAAATCCGTCTTGCTTTAGACCAAATGTCTTATAGATAAATACAGGACCCTCATTATATTGCGTTCACTACTAATTCTTTCATTTAAATATATTTGTTCAACATAAACTTTCTTCTGTATCCATCCAATATCGACACGTGCGGATGACGTCACATGTCAGAGTGTGGGACGGAAGGTACCCACCTTCTTTTGCCACATGTCGCCTCTGAGATATATAAAAATTCGATCTTCCTATTACAATTGACACGGGGCCTCCTGTAATAATTTCGTACTTAAAATTCTTAGGGCACAAAGGTCACGGGTTCAGTATTGTTGTTGTTTGAATCATCAGTACATAGAATTGTTTTATGCAGCTCTCCATGGCACCCTATCCTGTGCTAACCTTTTCATTTCTACATAACTAATGCATCGTACATCTGCTCTAATCTACTTGTTAAATTCACACCTTGTCTACCCCTACCGTTCTTACCACCTATAATTCGCCTGCATACCAAAGGAACACGTTCTGGTTGTCGTAAGTTTTGTCATGTCATTCTATCTCTTCTTCTGGTCAAATGTAGCCAAATCGATATATTTTCAACAATTCGATTCTGTATCTCTTAATTCGTGATTCGATCCAGCCATCTCTCCTTCAGCCTTATTCTATAACACCAAGTTTCAAAATTTTCTATTATCCTTCTTTCTGAACTAGTTATCGTCCATGTTTCACTTCCATACAATGCCACGCTCCGTATGAAAGTCTTCAAAAACATCCTTGTAACCCCTATATTAATGTTCGAAGTGAGTAAAACTCTTTTCTTAAGAAAGGCTTTCCTTGCTTGTGCTGGGCTGCATTATATGTCCTCTTTTCTTCTGCCATCGTTAGTTGTTTTACTACCCTAGTAACAATATTCATCTACTCCTTTTAGGACATAATTTCCTAATTTAGTAGCGGTATATCCTGCATCACCTGACTTCGTTCGACTTTTGTTTTGGACCTACTTATCTTCATCTTGTACTCCTTCCCCTAGGATTCTGTCCATAACATTCAGCAATTTCTCCAGATCTCCTACAGTCACAGATAAAATAAAGATATCATTGGAAAATGTGAGGATTTTGATTTCCCCTCCTTGGATTGTGATTCCCTTCCCAAATACATCTTTGATTTCCTTTACTGCCTGTTCTGTATAAACATTGAAAAGGAGGGGTAACAAACTTCAGCCTTGCCTCGCTCCTTTCTGGATTGCTGCCTCTTTTTAAAAGCCCTCGATTCTTATCACTGCAGATTGATTTTTATACAGATTCTAGATAATTCTTCGTTCTCGGTATCTGATCCCAATCATCTTTAGAATCTCAAATAGCTTGGTCCAATCAACATTATCGAATGCCATTTCTTGATCTACGAACACCATTTACGTGGGCTTGTCCTTCTTAATTCGATTTTCTAAGGTCAGACGTAAAGTCGAGATTGCTTCACGTGTTCCTACATTTCATCTGAAGCCAAAATCGCCTTTTTTTCCAACTCAGTTTCAACACGTCTTTCCATTCTGTAAATAATACGTGTTCAACTTTAGCAGGCGTGAGATACTAAACTGATACTAAACACACTTGTCAGCACCGGCTTTCTTAAGAATAGGTACAACAACATTTTGCCGAAAATCAGACGGCACTTCTCCTGTATAATACATATTACACACTAAATGGAATAACCTCACCATGTTGGTTTCTCCTAAAGCAGTCAGTAATTCAGAGGGAATGTCATCAATTACAGGCGCTTTGCTCCTATTCGGGTCTCTCCAAGCTCTGTCGAATTCTGACCTCAAAATTGTGTCTCCCATTTCATCACCATCAACAGCCTCTTCCAGTTCCAGAACAGTATCACCTACGTTTTTACCTTGATGCAACTGTTGGATATGTTCCTTCAACCTTTCTACCTTGTATTCTTTCTCTAGAAGTGGTTCTCCATCTGAGCTCTTACCATTCATCCACCTAGTTTTCCTTTCTCCAAAGGTTTCCTTGATTTTCCAATATGTAGCATCTACTTTTCGTAGCACAATACAACCTTCAACATTCTTGCACTTCTCTTTCAACCTTTCTTCCTTAGCTGTCCTTCATTTTCTCTCCACTTCATTCTTTAATTGCCGGTATTATTTGCTGCTGTTCTCAGTTTTTTAATTCCTGTACTTTCGTCGTTCATTGGTTAGGTGTCCGGTATCTGGTATCTCCTGATTTATCCATTGATTCTTACTTGATCTTTCCTTTCTTCCTAACCCTCCTTCATCAGCCATACTGACCTCAGTCTTAACGACTGTCCATTCTCCTTCTATTGTGTTTCCTTCAGCCTTTCCATTAAGTCCTTGTGCAACATGTCCCTTGAAACGATCCCTCACACTCTTTTCTTTCAACTTGCGAGATTCCATCTCTTTGCATTCCTCCCTTTCTTCAATTTTTTCTACTTTAGATGGCATTTCATGACCAACACGTTGTGTTCAGAGTCCACGCCTGCTCCTGGGAAAGTCTTGCAATCCAACACCATTTTCTAATCTCTGCCTAATTATAATGAAGCCTGCTTGATACCTTCCAGTGTCTCCAGGTCTCGTCCATGTATACAGCAGTCATTTGTGGTGTTTGAACCAAACATCTGCAAGGACTAAATTATGATGGGTGCAGAATTTAATCAGCTGACTTCCTCTTTCATTCCTTTGTCCCAATCCGAATTCTCACACTGTATTACCTTCTCTTTCTTGGGCTACCTCTGCATTCCTGTCTCACATTACAATTAGATTCTCATCACCTTCACATATTGTATTATCTTCTATCACTTCACATATTATTTCGATTTATTCATCATCCGCAAACTAGACCTGCACTATTATGGTGGGCATTGGTTTAGCGTCTATCTATCTTGACAACAATAATCATTTCACATTTAATTAATTAATTTTGTATTTATGGAGAGCTTAAATCACATCGTTACCTGCCATCATCAGAAGTGATTAATGATTATAGTACCAGATTTGTTATTGTCCTGTTATTATGATTGTAAGTATAATGTATGTTTCTGAGACGATTAAGTAAATAAATTTCACTATGCTGGTCGCTCGCCTATTTTCTTGGTCATTATTAAACTACTCCTGCATTTCCCCTGTTTCATTTTGTGTTGATAATTCTGTAGTCATCTTTCGTTGGCTGAATGGTCAACGTACTGGCCTTCGGTTCAGAGGGTCCCGGGTTCGATTCCCGGCCGGGTCGGGGATTTTAATCGCTTCTGATTAATTCTTCTGGCTTGGGGACTGGGTGTATGTGGCTGTCCCAACACTCTCCTCGTCATATTCAGACAACATACCACACTACCATCCCTCCATATAGGGTTGGCGTCAGGAAGGGGATCCGGCCGTAAAACAGGGCCAAATCCACATGCGACGCAGTTCGCACCTGTGACCCCACAGGCGTGGGACAAAGTGGTAGGAAGAGAAGAAGAAAAATTTTATAGTCACCTGACCAAAAATCTAGTGTTGGCTACTGAATGTATGATTCGAAGCAGTGTATCGATTCATTCAAGTGTCCGAGTGAATCGATTCACAGGAACGGCGAGCTCACGGCACACGATTCAACTTACTCCCAGCGGACAGTGCTGAGTGACGCACTCACTGGACTTTGACGGGGAGCCGAGCTTCCGCTGCAGCGAAACTGTGAATCATGGCACATCGAAAGAATCGTGAACGAGCGCGGCTCAGTGAGACACATGATACACACGGCTCCTTTTCGGCTCGCTGGACACGCGGAGAGCCGAGCTTCCGCTGCAGCGAGACATACAGTGAGCCATGG
Source organism: Anabrus simplex (assembly GCF_040414725.1). Classification (NCBI taxonomy): domain Eukaryota; kingdom Metazoa; phylum Arthropoda; class Insecta; order Orthoptera; family Tettigoniidae; genus Anabrus; species Anabrus simplex. The sequence goes on from NC_090265.1 coordinate 178,002,432, forward strand.
CACATCGAAAGAATCGTGAACGAGCGCTGCTCAGTGAGACACAAGATACACACGGCTCCTTATCGGCTCACTGCAGCGAGACATACAGTGAGCCATGCTACACTGAAAGAATCGTATGCTATAATGGGCTCTCGAGCTCAGCTCATTTGAAAATAATACCCATTTGCGTTCACTGTCCTCTTCTTACAGGGAGGTTTAAATAATAGACTGATTTATTTGCAGTGTTAAAAAGGTAGTCACAACATAATTCTGAAGTAGTTAGTAAGTAGGTAGGGTATTAGGTTATACTATTTATTAGTTTAATGAATCTTAGTATTATAACTTAGTTGACATTTGACAATTAAAATCGAATCTAGCCTGCCCTATGACTATGAGTCATGCTCATGACCACTCAAAAGTACCTGTTTTATATTGGGAAGATCGGCTCAGTATTCTCTCAGTTCATATGTCACATCGTTGCACAAGACTTCAATCATATGTGGACAGACGCAATAACAGTATGTTGAATCAGAAAACCAGCGGGCTACTGTACATCTCGGGTAGCCTATACAAAATATGACTATTTAAAAAATCCTCAGCTGATAGAAAAATACTTGTTTTTTTAAATGACTGAGCGAGTTGTCGTGCGGTTAATATCGCGTGGCTATGCGCTTGCATTCGGGGGTTGGTGGGTTCGAATCCCACCGTCGGTAGCCGTTAAGATGGTTTTTCCGTAGTTTCCCCATTTTCACACCAGGAAATGCTGGGACTGTACCTTAATACAGGCCATGGCTGCTACCTTCCTAATCCTAACCTTTCCCACCCCGCGTCGCCGGAAACCTTCGATGTATTAGAGTAACTAGCATTTTTGCTAAGAAAGGAGTTCATAGTATGAAGACCAGATGGCAGCTGCGAGCATTGAATGCTGTTGCTGCTGTCTTACCAGCACATACTACACAGATGCAGTAGGAGCGGTGACCAATGAGCCGTGAATCGGATCACTGTATCGATTCAGTAACGTGAACTGAATCAAATGAATCGATTCAGTAAAATGAATCGAATGTCCCATCACTACAAAAATCCTGCTCTTCCTGCCAACGTACGGTACTTCACTTATACCAACTATATGTAACAATTTGTAATTCAGTCTAGCCATCTCTAAGGACTGGAACTGCTGGTTTACCTTTGTATATTCTGTAGTTTCCTGACTCAAAGTTATTTTCCTCCGTATATCTGGTTTGTTGAAGAACTAAAACTTTGATACCTAGTCACTTTAACATGTCCATTCATTGCTTTTTAATTTGCCAGTTTGGGAAGCGTATTTATGATAGTGGTGCCACGAAAATGCTTGCGTTTGGGACGAAGAGGTTTGGGAAGCTCCGATACATTCCCGCATGATGTTCTCTCTACCCCAGAATCCGACGACCGAGGAAACGTAGTGGAGTCACTAGGGCCTAGAGTCGTTTCCTTGTCTGCTGGCATTTCCATTATGCTGAAAGGTTGAAGGTAATGGGGAGATCACCAATTGTCGGTCTCGATGTTACATTTAAGGTAATGAGCCTTGGAATTTGCCTCAAGATGGGTTCTGGCTGTTCTACGTCTTCTGCGTGTCAGCCGCCACGTAATATACGTTTGGTCCGGGAGAGCTATTTTATTTCGCTAAAAAGTCCCCCGGCAAGCCAGTTAGGAGCCCTCCTATCCGCCACCTGGGACACGTCACGTGGGAGTATCGCCTCTCACCCCGCTACGACAGCCTTGTAGGCTCGTGACTGATTCACCTGTCCGGCTCATTCACTGAATGGTCAGTCGGACTCGTTGGCTGAACGGTCAGCGTACTGGCCTTCGGTTCAGAGGTTTGATTCCTGGCCGGGTCGGGTATTTGAACCTTAATTGGTTAATTCCAATGGCACGGGGGCTGGGTGGATGTGTTGTCTTCATCATTATTTCATCCTCATCACGACGCGCAGGTCGCCTACGGGAGTCAAATAGAAAGACCTGCACCTGGCGAGCCGAACCCGTCCTGGAATATTCCGGCACTAAAAGCCATACGACGTTTCATTTTACTGAATGGTCAGCGTACTGGCCTTGGGTTCAGAGGATCCCGGGTTCGATTCGGGTCGCATGTAGGATTTTAACTGCGTACGGCTAATTCCTCCTGATGGGGGCTGGGTGTTTGTATCCGTCTTAATACACGTATTTTCGTCGACATACAACGCAACACACGTATCAACCACTATAGAAGTACACTATAGCTGTGTCAGAAAGGGCATCCGGCCGTAAAATGGGCCAAATACACATCAATTTATGACTCCAACAAAGTAGAGAAAATTTCAGAAATCTAAAAGGATTTATTATTTACCTTATTTACTGGGTGAATCGTACTAAAATACAATATCTTCCACTATGAGTAGTAGGCCTACAAAAATCGAGCGGGTTGCCTTGCGTATTAACGCGGTACGACTGTAGAGACAAGAACTGCATTCGGAAGAGGAGTGGGTTCGAACCCCACCGTCGGCTATCCTGAGAATGTTTCTTTGTGGTATCCAACTTTCACTTCCCAAAGTCGATTCCTTCCATCCCCTTACCCATTTTAATTCATTTCATCTGCATTAGTTCCTTAACTGAGGTTAGCGCCGAGAAGGGGATCCGGCCGTAAAACTTGTGATATATTTTCTTCTCGCCTCATTACCGACTCCGTAACAGTAAACGGGACTAAGTGGGAGACATATATTATTAGTAGAAGAAACAACATTAGAAAATAATGTTCAAAACAAGAAAAAACAAGCTACTTCCCAGATCATTGTATGTCTTTCGAGATATGTTTTCGGTAGTTTTGGTGGTTTCGAACTTTGTAACCTAACTAAGGAGCAAAAATGGTTTGCATGAGTTCCGTGGGAAATTCTTAAGAAAGGGAATATTCTGTAATCGTGTAGCATGTCTAGTAGGAAGGAAATGCATAACATTCCCAAGTCTTGAAGACTGGTAGGTGTGGCCAAGTCTGTACCGCGACATTGCCACACTTCTCACAAACCACCTACATGCTACAGCAGAAGAAAGCACAGCGTCTAATCGAAAGGAATTATATTCTTCTTATATATACAGGTAACACACCCATCAGACTCTAATGCTGGCCTGTTCATGCATGTTGTATGTTTCCAGGGTGTTATTCTGATAACTATTCTGGAATTCGTTACTAATGATATATTCGAAAACCACGGGTGGCGGAATGATGAAGTGAGAACATTTTGCTTAATCTCGTGAAAGGACAAAGATCAACATTTCCCTTAATACAAAAATAACATCTTCGGGTTACTGATGAGAATTCGTGGAGCCGTTAGTAAATAAGTTTGAACTGTGCGTACGTGTGTCTAATTGGGCTATGAATATATTCCATTATTATTATTATTATTATTATTATTATTATTATTATTATTATTATTATTATTATTATTATTTGCCCAATATTGCGAACTCCATAAATGTAACGTAATTTGCAGTAGGCCGCCTCTGTGGTGTAGTGGTTAGCGTGATTAGCTGCCACCCCCGGAGGTCCGGGTTCGATTCCCGGCTCTGCCACGAAATTTGAAAAGTGGAACGAGGGCTGGAACGGGGTCCACTCAGCCTCGGGAGGTCAACTGAGTAGAGGCGGGTTCGATTCCCACCTCAGCCATCCTCGAAGTGGTTTTCCGTGGTTTCCCACTTCACCTCCAGGCAAATGCCGGGATGGTACCTATCTTAAGGCCACGGCCGCTTCCTTCCCTCATCCTTGCCTATCCCTTCCAATCTTCCCATCCCCCTACTAGGCCCCTGTTCACTATAGCAGGTGAGGCCGCCTGGGCGAGGTACTGGTCATACTCCCCAGTTGTATCCCCCGACCAAGAGTCTGAAGCTCCAGGACACTGCCCTTGAGGCGGTAGAGGTGGGATCCCTCGCTCAGTCCGAGGGAAAAGCCGAACCTGGAGGGTAAACAGATGATGATGATGATGAATTTGCAGTATCGGCACATTTAAAGCACTTGAATATATACTTCGACCAAGCAAAACATCTATAGGCCTACGCAGAAATGAAATAACGTCTGTCTGTCTGTCTGTCTGTCTGTCTGTCTCTATACGTATGTATGTACACCTTTCGAAAATACTTCGTGTCTAAATCGCTGCGCGAAATGTCACGAAATTTTGCGTAAACATTTTAGAGGGAATTGTCAGACGACGAAACCTGTTTTATTTCAAACTTGCTGTCATATCCTACGCTGACGGGTTAGTTTTTTTGGATAATGACAGTAGTAACGCCAACTAGTGAAGATGATATTCAGCAGAAGAGACAGAAAGTACTTCAACTAACAACAAAGGCCAGTCAGTGTAAAGTTATTGCTGATAAGTTTTAGGATCTCGGGACTTAGCAGGTAATCACATATTAAAATATTTTAGGCGTAGGCATTCCGTTTACCCTTTTTTTTCGAGTTATCATTCCTTCTCGTTCTTCTACCCATTTAGATATTAATTGTAGTTATCTAACTTATCAACAGGTCCTAAGAACACTTCGGTTTTTCTAATTAGAAAAAATCAGAACATTCCGCTCCCCATCGCCAGCATGTTGTTTACCATGGCGATTGAATATTTCACGTCAGTGGTGCTCGCCGCAGGTGAACTTTGGTAATAAAAACCTAAAATCGTGATTAGTTTATTATTATAGCTCGTTAGGTAAAACTGTGCCGGCCCCGTGGGGTAGGAGTAGCGTCCCTGCCTCTTACCCGGAGGCCCCGGGTTCGATTTCCGGCCAGGTCAGGGATTTTTACCTGGACCTGAGGGCTGGTTCGAGGTCCACTCAGCCTACGTGATTAGAATCGAGGAGCTATCTGACGGTGAGATAGCGGCCCGAGTCTCGAAAGCCAAGAATAACGGCCGAGAGGATTCGTCGTGCTGACCACACGACACCTCGTAATCTGTAGGCCCTCGGGTTGAGCAGCGGTCGCTTTGTAGGCCAAGGTCCTTCAAGGGCTGTAGTGCCATGGGGTTTGGTTTGGTTAGGTAAAACTGTATCGGACATAAAATAACCTTCCTATAATAATAATAATAATGACGTATGGTCCCCGAAAAGGACTGATGCAGGTCTTTCGAGTTGACACCTTATAGGCGATCTGTGAGGATTGGTCCCTATTTGAGGAGTGTCTATTCAAAAGATGCTATTTCCACTTCCAAAAAATAAATCAATATTTCGTTCACATGCATTACAGTAGTTGAATATTATCGACTGCCATGAGCAATCCTTACAAGAAAGATGTAAGTCCTAAACATTGGTGCAAACGTTCAATATGCCTTTTATTTTGCGTTTCTTGCGCTTTTCCCACAACTTCCTTACGGTGGAAATCGCGCCGTTTGAACGGACACTCCTCATCTATGATTAATTCTAATGCTGACATTGACAGAGGCACCCAGCCCCAGAACTATCAGAATTAAGCAATGAAAGTTATAATCCCTCACCAGGTCGGAAATCGAACCCGAGACCCCATGGGTCAAAGGCTAGCATGCTAACTATTTAGCCAATGAGCCGGTATTTCTATGATTGTGTACTGACAGGACGTAATAAAGTTATGTTACCGGGCGAGTTGGCCGTGCGGTTACGGGCGCGCGGCTATGAGCTTGCATCCTGGAGATAGTGTAGCTAGTATCCAGTATTCGGTAGATAGTGGGTTAGAACCTCACTGCCGGCAGCCCTGAAGATGGTTTTCTGTGGTTTCCCATTTTCACACCAAGCAAATGCTGGTGCTGTACCTCAATTAAGGCCACGGTCGCTTTCTTCCCATTCCTAGGCCTTTTCTATCCAATCGTCGCCATAAGACCTATCTGTGCCGGTGCGACGTAAAGCCACTAGCAAAAAAAGAAGTTATCTGTTTTACGTCCCACTAACCACTAACTGCTTTTATGGTATTTCGGGAACACCGAAGGGCCGGAATAGTGTCCTTTACGTGCTGGTAAATCTACGACAAAAGGCTGGCGTATTGAGCACCTTGAAATTCCACAGGACTGAGCTGGGATCGAACCCACCAATGTGAGCCCAGAGGTCTAGCGCTATACCGTCTGATACACCAACCCGACTGTCGAAATTACTTCGAGTTCCGTAGGAACGCATCTCACAGGTTGACAGACGTCGTGGAAGAGAAGTGCAGGCTAGAGACGCGCGCAAACCGGCCATGTAGTTTGGTTTGGTCTCTGCCGCCTGCAAACAGGTTTCTCTGTCTGGAGAGGGAAGTGGGGAGAGCGTGGGTGCAGAAGCCAAGCTTCATCGTGAACCGTCTTTTCAAACAACATCATAAGCTTGTATCTCTCCTTCATGCTTGATTGATAATTTAGGAGAAATATTCGCAAATACCGACCTACATATCCGGGAAAACTACAGTAAATATCTTGCAACAAAATGTCTTAGAAGTCATAATTCCATTGTATACCGAAACGACTTTCAACAGAAATTCTGAATATGATTTTCCCCAATTATCATGTAGAGCAATGATTAAATAGTACTTCATTTGGAATCTTGAGTTTCCTTTCTAATAAGGGATTTTGGATTTTGATGGATTTTATAGGGGTTTCGCGAGATTAATCTACATGTGTACGAAATCAATACCGGTACCTAGCTTACTTGGAAATTCTTTCCAGATTTTAGCGTCTCCGATTTGAACCACCAATTTAAAATTATCATATAAACTCATATTCCGAGACGCTTTCTCGGAATATAGCATCGAGGCGCTGACCCCACAGTGTAAAGTGTTCGGGTTCGACTCCAAATCGAGCCTCCTTTTTCCTTCCTTCCTTTCCTGGCCTTCGGTTAAGAGGGTCCCGGGTTCGATTCCCGGTCGGGTCGGGGATTTTAACGTTAATTGGTTAATTCCAATGGCACGGGGGTTGGGTGGATGTGTTGTCTTCATCATCATTTCATCCTCATCAAGACGCGCAGGTCGCCTACGGGAGTCAAATAGAAAGACCTGTACCTGTGCGAGCTGAACCCGTCCTGGGATATCCCGGCACTAAAAGCCATACGACATTTCATTTCCTTCCTTACTTTTTCAATTGAAGAATGTCTTTTGTATGCTGTACTCACAAAAGGTGATGTTAAGATTAAAAAATAAAATTTAATAAGTTATCAATAAGACGTATGACCGGGCGAGGTGGTCGTGCGGTTAGGGGCGCGCAGCTGTAAGCTTGCATCCAGGAGACAGTAGGTTCGAACCCCACTGTCGGTAGCCCTGAAGATGGTTTTCCGTGGTTTCCCATTTTCACACCAGGAAAATGCCGGGGCTGTACCTTAATTAAGGCCACTTCTCAAATATGCGTAACAGAGATACAAGGGCTCCAACATCAAACCTGCTCGTCATTCGTCACCATCGAACTGCTGCATATAACAACTCATTTTCTGTGTTTGCCGCACGAGAAGAGAACCGTTTACCGGGTGACGTCAATGGAATACCAACCACAGAGTCATTTAAAAGAGCCTTAGGTGGTAAAGCACGATACGAATGAACTGTGCATTTCTAGTCTTTTATTGATCGTGCTAGTACACAATTATCACTAGCTATATTATTATTATTATTATTATTATTATTATTATTATTATTATTATTATTATTATTATTATTATTATTATTATTATTATTGTAAGTATTGAACCCATAATTCTACGGTGAGAAAAATTTTTATTTTTCCCAAATATTTATTTGGTATTCAGAAACTACTGTATGTTTGAGGGCAGCCATTTTGCGCTCCCAAGAGCCCGATGTTGCGTGGGAAGGTTCCCGCAAGGCGAGCTCGTGGATTGCCGGGACACCTCGGTGGAACTCGAGTGCCCGACAATTTTCTAAATTAATGAATTCTGCACAACGAGGGATTTTGACAAGATAGTAAAGGAAGAAATATATAAGCAAAATTATTCATACACCCTCTGTGAAGGTAGTGACACCAGGGACAATTTAGATGCAGTTAAGCCCAAGTGTGTGTTAGCGTGAGAACAGCGAGCTAGTTACACGTGCCAAGGTCGTGGGCAGAAGAAAAACGCGCGAAACGCACGGGCAGAAACAATTTATTTCTCATGTTGTGAGTGTAGAAAAATTATAAAATTAACACCTAACATAAGTGCAAGTCTGTCCGGAGTTCTGGGACAAATCTTATCAAAATTGGTCTATTAGAAGCAAATTTGGCAGATTTCACAACCGAGCCTCATAGAGGGGATAGCGTCCTTCCGGAAATTATAAAAGAAACCCCCCACCGTAGATTTTGGAGTGTCGATCTGGAACTTGAAGCCGCGGGAGCTCGTGCCCGTCGTCATTAGAATTTCGCGCCAGATTGACCGACAATAATCAAATACATGTTCGTGGCTAAAGTCCATATATTTAGTAAGAAGAAAAGTGAATTGGAGAAGCTGTGAACGTTTGCAGACGAACTGGGAAGGTGTAGGCTGGTTGAAAAATACACAGCAGATTTTATTTTTATCATTTCCTGTACTCTTGTAAGTGAAGAAGGTCTGGGGGAAGCGATTCAAAATAGTTCGACTCCCTTATCGGCCGAACACCTGTTCTTGTTGAAACAACGGGGAGAGAAACCACTCTGGGAGACGCATCAGACAGTTATAGCCGACTGCAGAACGAGGGAAGTTCGTGGTGCAAGTTACAAAGAAAGTGCATTATTTATGGTAATTTTTAATCTCGTGTGTGTGTGAAGGGTAGTGTTTGGATGAGTGAGTTTTTAAATATGAAAATGTTATCTGTGAAAATGAGGGGCTAAGTGCGAGGTTGCTGGAGATGATGTAATCAGAATGCTGAGAATGTCACCAATGTGCAGGTCTGTCTATTTTACATTATGTTGTAGTTAGTTAGTTAGTTACTGTCTGTCCTAACCAAATTTTCCAGATGATTGTCGGGTGATATGCGTAATTATCAGGCGAAAGGCGTTGTAAATTTTGGTCAGCGTGTGAAAATTTTCAGTGTGTAAATTTCATGTCAAGAACGGTAAAATGCGACGCTTAAATTTGGTGTTGAGATGAGATATCATTCAAAGTGCGGATTTGTGAACGTTATAAGTGTAAATCTGTCGTGGCGAATATTGTAATTTCAGGTGTCAGTTGCATTCAGAAATGCTGGTCGATAATAATAATAATAATAATAATAATAATAATAATAATAATAATAATAATAATAATAATAATAATAATAATAATAATGTCTACCGCGGGATAAGGAAATTCTTCTATGTCAAGTTGCATTTAACCAGTTATTTTTACAAGGATCGTAGGCATATTTAGATAATGTCAATAAAATTTTGTTAGAGTCACAGTCATTAACGGGAAGAAAATTTTGAGACATCGTGTATACTTGAATTGCGAAAGGTCGATGTGTGCTCTTGGATTTTTGAGGTTCGAAAGTTGTAATTATAGTAAAGTCAGAGATGTGCTTAAAAATGGTTGTCGTTTCCACCAGGGGATCGAAGTATGAAAAGGGGTCTTGAAGGAAAAGGGATTGAAAGCGATGAATTTATATGTACGTGAAGATGAGAGAGAAGCGTTACCGCTGGAATCAAGCGATGAGAAAGAGTGTTGAGACATTTTTGGTAGAGGAAGTATTTAGGAACAGGCTGTGTGAGGCAGGCTGTATTGTTTTCCGCAATCAATCCGAATTTGAAATGACTATGATGTGAAGCATTGTAAATTTATAGAATGATTCCAAGTGAAAACGACTCTAGTAAAATGTAAAGGTCTGGGTAGTAAACATCCAGTGATTTTTGTTAAGATAAGGTACGGCCTCCAGGATTAAAGAGCACTTTGGACACACGGTTGGGTTATATTTAATTTGTTCATTGGAGAGGTCATGGATAAGATGGTTGGAATTGATGATAGGCGATCTGCGAATTTCGAATGTGATGGTGATGATTATTATTTTGAAGGCATCCACTAAAAGGGAAACGTGTGTTGGGAATTTTCATTGGCTGCCCTGACACTTCAGTGCACATGCTGAGAGTGTGTTCGAGGTGGAGAATCGTTCGTCACGTCTATTTATTTTTGAATTCACATATTATAATGAGGTAGACACTTATTGTATTTTCCGAGAGGTAGGCACTTACTGTATTTCAACTTGCATTCCTTCGATAATAGAGTCGTAGTTCCGTCGTGCGTATTTTGTCTGACTAGATTTTGTGTTAATGTCAGAGTTTGTTGGAAATTGCGGTTCGCCTGATATGTTAAGGGAGACGTGGTGCGACCCACTTTGACGCCCAACGATAGATTTAGGACGTCACGTGTTATCTCTTGGAGTCATTGAGGATGAGACGTCCTAGGTCACGCCCGACGATAGAATTTGGAAGGCATCATGTATATACTGATTAGGTTTAGGGTGTACAGATTTCAAGTGAGCCCGACGATAGGTCTGGGATGGTAGCTGTACACACTCAAGTCTCAGTTTAGATTTTTTTTCTTTTGTTTCTTTTGTGAAGTGGCCTGGTTGAAGGTAGCAGTTACAGTACGATATGATTTATTGTAGAGGGTCTATGCGAAGCTCTCATTGAGATAACGGGACTGCTGTTGATAAATGAGGGCTGTCCAAGTATGGGACACCGACCCGATCTAGATTAAATATTTTTACTGTGTTTCTTCGTGCGTGTTAAGCTGTATGACTTTGAGATGTTAATTTATTTTTACGAACTTCATTGCTTCTCGTTTTAACGTCCGTTTTTCGTTTGATGGTGTGCATATTGACACTCAGTGTTTAGAATGAGACTTGAGTTGCGGATGCGGTTTCGATTCGTCAGCCAGTATTTTATTTCATTTTCACCTTGTCATATTTTCATTCTTATTCATAGTAAGTAAGTATTCACTTTACCAGTAGTGTGTTGGGACAGACAGTAAATAGAGAGATCTGTACTGGTAGCATTGTTGTCAAGGGAAAGAATTCCTTAAAATTATAGTAAATTTTAGCGTGGACTGGTAATTTTATTAAGCATAATAATTCCATTTCTAACCTGAAAATCGGTTTAATAATAATATTTTCAAGTGACTTTTCACTTTTTGATTAACTTCAGTGTTTGGCATTTCTTATAAATGCATGATTAGTAAGTGTTTCCTGCATTTCGCAGTTTTGTTCCTTTAGAACGACTTAACGCAAGATCCTCTCGGATCATGTTGTTGTTGGTTCCTTCCGAACAGTTGTTTGGGTGATGCACAGTTAGCATCGGGATTAACGTATCACTTAAGGGTGTCATGAATGACTAACACATGGTGGAATTTTATTTCAATTGTGAATGATGCCATTAACTTGTAGTGAACACCATGCTTTCCCATAATATTTCGCAACCTATCCAAAGCAACTGATAGTCAGTTTGGTTCGATTAAGGGTCCATTCGGCGGATGTTCCGTATCCGTGAAGGGTATTTGACTGGTGGATAACCTTAATTAAGAGAAAATCAGGCGTTCTAATTGTTGAAAGTCAGATTTTCCACGGATCGTGTGGATTAACTCTCAGTTCTCGTTTGGAAATAGGCGCCCGGTTTTCAGGTCTTCCATTTTTCAGTTTTTCAGTTTCGCTGTCCACTAACATATTAGCTTCTCTGAAGCAACTCTTCGACATTGGAAGAAACGAAGTGACGTTATGTAATGTGACTGTGTTTGGAAATTTTCAAAAATCAATAATTAAATTTTTTTGTATTTTTGTGGCAAGAATGCATATTAAATTAACGATGTTATCGTGCTCTTTCAGTTTAATAAAAGTTAGTAAGCACATTTTTGCTCCTCATTTCAAGTAGTTAGGCTCTCTTCTGAACCCCATCGTTTGGTTAAGATCGTGACCGAATTTATCCCCGCAACGACCCAAGATTTAAGAGTTCTAAATTGTTCTACTATAGCAGCCGTGGCCGACCAACGATGGAATGGTAAGTTCAAGGGTTCAGTATGTATATCTCATTGGGGTGGAATTTTATTTCTGTTATAAAATATTTTGATTGTGTTTAACTGTGCTATATTTGGTATTAATTACGGTAGTGTTAAATTTGATTCTATGTGCAATAATTGTTTTAGTGTAAGAGAAGGCCTGACGGCCTTAACTACGCCCATAAAGACATTTATCTATAATTTATTTCATCTTCATTAGGTCCTCAAATGAGGTTGAGTCGGGAAGTGTATCCGGCCGTAAACCTTGCCATATAATTTCTTCTCATCCCCGACGACGTAGCAGCAAACGGGACTGAGGGATAGACATACAGAAATAATGTTTTTGTGTCCCAAAACTTTGCGGTATTCAGAGACGCCGATATGGCGGCATTTCGCCCCACAGAATTTCTTCCACATGCAGAGAAATCTATCGACACAAGGTTGAGGTATTCTAGCACAATACAAATACCACTGAAATGTGTAAGAAGGCCAACCAGCGCTTTCTCATCTGAGCGTCTCAGTCTAGCCCTACAAATGACTTTTCACGGTTTTCTATATTCAATTCAAGTTAAAAAAAATTATTGTGACTATTTCTAGCCGAGTGCAGGCCTTGTAAGGAAGACCCTCCGATTTGGGTGGGCGGCATCTGCCATGTGTAGGTAACTGCGTGTTATTGTGGTGAAGGGTAGTGTTATGTGTAGTGTTGGGGGAAGCACAAACACCCCGTCCTCGAGCCATTGGAATTAACAAGTGAAGGTTAAAATCTCTAACCCGGCCGGGAATCGAACCCGAGACCCTCTGAACCGAAGGACAGTACGCTGACCATTCAGCCGACGAGTCGGACATTTCAAGTGATTGTGGCATTTATTCAGTATACTCCACCATCGATTCCCTACTGATCCTAAGAACAATTTATTGCAAATACTCGTAAGTACGGACAATAGAGATACAATACAGTTTGTTATCAGGAGCGGATTCCCATGCAGTAATAGGTTAGATTTCAACGAGTCGAAAGCATCCTCTAGCCCAGATCAAGTTCAGTAGAAAAAAAAGAAGAAGAAAAACAAAGAGTTTGAACGGCCGAGCCCCTAATGTTTATGCAACTCTTTAAACAGAAGCGTTGTGCGGTCTTGAACAAGCTTCCTACTCTTTGAAATCTAAACCTATTATAGCTTACAAATCCGATCCTTAGATCAGACAAAGGTCGCGCACACATTAATGCCCAGTTTCTTCAACTCTGTCTTACATTTCACTTCACAACTGTTAACTTCAAAAACCTGTCATGGCGTAAGAGCCTCTAAGGGCCACGGCCTACCAAGCGACCGCTGCTCAGTCCGAAGGCCTGCAGATTATGAGGTGACGTGTGGTCAGCACGACGAATCCTCTCGGCCGTTATTCTTGGCTTTCTAGACCGAGTATGTTAAGTAACAATTGTTGTTAATTTAACACTTCGGTTAACTCCCCTGTTTCATGGACAAATTTCCAACATTTGTCTCGAAACAATTGTTAAAGACAAATTAACAGTGTTGCGTGAGATTTCTGAACGTATTTGGTAGTGAGCGTATTTTATTTCTTTACATAAAGCGCCCAAAGCTGTATATTGGAATTGTATTTTGTCACACATACATGACGTTATTTTAGGTTGTGGTTAGCGGAGACTTTGAAAACGTAAATATGCGCAGTAAGAGGCAACAGCAGCGCTATTATAACAAATACGATAGAAACGTTATTATAGAGTTAATGTGAAAGTATGCGGGTGGGCTTGAAAAATAAAGGGACGGATGTTTATATCACAACATACAATATATTCTTATATGAATGCAATATAAGGCTTCTACAACATTAGGAAATTGTGATAATTGATGTAAGTCTTGAATGACTTTCGGGCACTCGTTTACTGCGGAGAAGGTAATGCAATGCCTTGCTAATGCAGCGGAAACTATTTGCACAAATCTAAACACTCTTGTTTTGCACTCAGGAGCGTAGTTGCCTACAATTACATGAAAAGTGTCTGAAGCATAATATCTAAGAACTATAAACTGCTCCTGCACTGGAGACTATTGTAATCTGTGGGAAACTGTAACCTGTTTTTAAATTCTTTCTAATGTCTTGTCAATTTCGGCTTTGATAATTAGGTAATTATCTTGTAGAAAACTTTCTTCCGATAACTCTAAAATGGCATGGTTTCTTAGTACCGGTCGTCTTTTTTTCTTTAGTTTATAGACAGTTTTCATACAGCAGTATAGCTTCAAACGTACGTCTTCTAGATGCTGCCATTTTAAAATTTCAACAGCTGTTAAGAGGTTTAACACAGGGCTGATGTTATGTTAATTTAACACAAGTATTAACAATTAGTTAGTTTAACAATTCTTGGTGAGAAGGTCATTTTGTTAAATTGTGTGTTAAGTCTACTTAACAGCAATATTAACAGTCTACATTAGTTGAAGAAACCGGGCCTAGGTATACGGAGGGGCATGCCACTGTGCTCCAAGCCCCTTACGTGATACGAAACTGATAAACTACAAGCACAATATAAGATTTGTATCATACGCCTAGTGAATGATGGTAGAATGAAGCGCACTCCCGGATCGTGGCATTACTGATAAAACGTGTGAAGAAAGCGGATGGCATTTAATAGTGAGTGAAATGCGTCATATTACATGTGTACATTTACCATAAAAAGTAAAATTTCAAGGTGAATATAACCATGATTTCCGGCGTCTTAAAATGTCATAGCAATTTTACATTAGTAAATCTAACTTCCGTTGCTGCCTTATCCTTACTTGGGTCACAACGTACTAAATAAAGACATGAATAGTGGGCTGTTATGATCTTCATCTTCAAGAAAGTAATAATGGTAGTGATATTCAAAGTGTGATAAGCGTACCACTAGATGTATGCGGGATCCTCTCAATGGGTACGCAAATTTTTCGTAGCCTTTAACTGTTTTCAATGCGCTCTTCAGAAAAGAGTTGGGCCTGCTCATTTTCAGTCAGATTTAGGTTTGATTTAGTATCTTTGTCTATCAATACAGAGAGTCCCCTTTCCGAACTATTCATTCCTAAATATGTATCAGTTTGTACCTCCCGTTGACTAGGTAGGTTTATGTAAAGATGCTTACTTATGCTGCATTGCTATTTTTTTAAATTTTTGTTTAAAAATCCACTCACGCGCCTGTTTTTTCTGTAGCAGTGTATATACAATAGTACAACAGTAATCATCATCATCATCATCATCAGTGTTCTGCCATACGGCAGGTCTTCACATGGCAACTCTCCACGCAATCCTGTCTCTTGCCACCCTCTTTGTTTCCTCATACTTGTATTTTATCCTGATACTGTCCAGCATCTGATATCTTCTCCGTCCTCTTTGTCTTTTTCCACTTACCGTTCCTTCTATAGCATCTATAAGCAAGCAATCTCTCCTCATCCAATGACCAATCCAATTGTGCTTTCTCTTCTTGATTACTTTTAATATATTTCTCTCTTCCCCAACTCTTCTCAAGACTTCTTCTTTCTTTACCTTTTCTGTCCATTGTATACTTTCCATTCTCCTCCAAATCCACATCTCAAATGCTTCCAGTCTTCTTTCGTCTTCTTTTCTCAATGTCCAAGTCTCAGCTCCATTACAAAGCACTTCACGAATCGCTTCCTCAAGTCTCTATCCATGCCTCCACAAAAAAAGTCTGCTCTTCTTATTAAATGCTTCCTTCGCAATCGCAGTACGTGTTTTCACCTCTCGACTGTACCTCATGTCCTCTGTTATTACACTTCCCAAGTATTTGAAGCATCCACTTGTTCTATTATTTCCTGCTAGGCAATGAAAACCTCGTAATTCCACTCACCAGAAAACGTTTCTCCATCTATCTTGTAAAGTCTTGTTGCGTTGCCTGAGAAGGAAACGGAAAACTCCAATAGTCGCATAACTGGGCTACCAATAAGCAATGAAAATGCCAGGAACAGTCTCCAGCCATTGCTGACTGCTCAGGTTTGGGCCTCTTCTCTTAAGTTTACTCCGAAAGAATTGCGAGGTTTGCCTGGCGATAAGATATATATACAATACATTACTGTTATTATTGGGGAATGGAGTGGTGTAGCAGTTTAGCTGCTTGCCTATCATACCGGGGACCGGAGTTTGACACCTGGTGCCCCCAGTGGGTGGGAGCGGTAGAATAACACCCACGGTGTCGTAAGAGGCGACTAAATGGGCCGCACGGGACCTGAACTTTGGAGCGTGTGTTGGCAACCACTGGGCCTTTAGCTGAGTCCTGGCATTGCTTCCACTTACTTGTGCCAGGCTCCTCACTTTAATCTATCCTATCCGACCTTTCATGGTCAACTCTTGTTCTTTTCCGACCCCGACGCTATTAGGTTTGCGAGGGCTAAGGAGTCTTTCATTTTCACGCCCTTCGTGGCCCTTGTCTTTCCTTGGCCGAACCTTAATTTTTCGAAGTGTCGGATCCCTTCCCTTTTTCTCTCTCATTAGTGTTATATAGAGGATGGTTGCCTAGTAGTACATCCTCTTAAAATAGTAATCACCACCACCACTGATACCTGGTGTTACTGGGGTGGGATTTTCAGTTGAAAAATCTCGTGGTTTCAGGAACGTCAAGAAGCCTTAAATCCCCGGCCAAACTCTTTCATGCCTCAGTGCGTGTAGGGACCCACAGCAAGTGGGATAAGCTACGGATGATGATGATGATGATGATGATGATGATGATGATGATGGTAGTTAATATTATTTGGCATCCAGCAACAATCATTTGTTATTTTTGGTATAATCGCAATATGCACGTACTTCGGGGGTACGAAGGTAAAACAGTTGGATTGTGGGGGTACGCCAACACTACCACTGATGTATGGTCTCCGTTGAGGACTGGCGCAGGATTTTCTAATTGACGCTTACTTACGTTATTATTATTATTATTATTATGATTATTATTATTATTATTGTTGTTGTTTGAGTCATCAGTCCATAGACTGTTTTGATGCAGCTCTCCATGCCACCCAATCCTGTGCTAACCTTTTCATTTCTACGTAACTATTGCATCCAACATCTGCTCTAATCTGCTTGTCATATTCATACCTTGGTCTAATCCTACCGTTCTTACCACCTACACTTCCTTCAAAAACCAACTGAACAAGTCCTGTGTGTCTTAAGATGTGTCCTATCATTCAATCCCTTCCTTTCGTCAAATTTAGCCAAATCGATCTCTTCTCATCAATTCGATTCAGTATCTCTTCATTCGTGATCCGATCTATCCATCTCACCTTCAACATTCTTCTGTAACACCACATTTCAAAAGCTTCTATTCTCTTTCTTTCTGAGCTAGTTATCGTCTATGTTTCACATCCATACAATGCCACGCTCCACACGAAAGTCTTCAAAAACATCTTTCTAATTCCTATATCAATGTTTGAAGTGAGCAAATTTCTTTTCTTAAGAAAGCTCTTCCTTGCTTGTGCTAGCCTGCATTTTATGTCCTCCTTACTTCTGTCATCGTTAGTTATTTTACTACCCAAGTAACAATATTCATCTACTTCCTTTAAGACTTCATTTCCTAATCTAATATTTCCTGCATCACCTGCCTTCGTTCGACTGCACTCCATTACTTTTTTTGGACTTATTTATTTTCATCTTGTACTCCTGACCCAAGACTTCATCCATACCATTCAGCAGCTTCTCGAGATCTTCTGCAGTCTCAGATAAAATAACAATATCATCGGAAAATCTCAAGGTTTTGATTTCCTCTCCTTGGATTGTGAATCCTTTTCCAAATTCAACTTTGATTTCCTTTACTGCCTGTTCTATGTAAACATTCAAAAGGAGGGGGGACAAACAGCAGCCTTGCCTCACTCCTTTCTGGATTGCTGCTTCTTTTTCAAAGCCCTCGATTCTTAGCACTGCAGACTGATTTTTATACAAATTGTAGATAATTCTTCGTTCTCGGTATTTGATCCCAATCACCTTCAGAATCTTAAATAGCTTGGTCCAATCAACATTATCGAATGCCTTTTCTAGATCTACGAATGGCATGTACGTGGGCTTGTCCTCCTTGATTCGATCCTCTAAGATCAGACGTAAAGTCAGGATTGCTTCACGTGTTCCTACATTTCTTCTGAAGCCAAATTGATCTTCTCCCAACTCAGCCTCAACTTGTTTTTCCATTCTTCTGTAAATAATACGTGTTAAACTTTTGCAGGCATGAGATACTAAACTAATGGTGCGGTAGTTTTCACACCTGTCAGCACCAGTTTTCTTGGGAATAGGTATAACAACATTCTGCCAGAATGGGATGGGACTTCTCCTGTCTCATACATCTTACACACTAAATGATGATGATGATGATGATGATGATGATTATTATTATTATTATTATTATTATTATTATTATTATTATTATTATTATTATTATTATTATCATTATCATTATTATTATTATTGCAAGTATGCATGTCTCATTGGGTGGAATTTCAGTTATAACAATATTTTGACTCTGTTAAAGTAACTGTGATTTATTTATTATTAATTACGGCAGTATTAGTTATGATTTTAATGTACAATGATTGATTTAGTGTAAGAGAAGGCCCAATGGCCTTATCTACGCCAACAGAAACATTTAAGTTATCTACACACACACACATACACACACACGGAGAGAGACACAGAGACCCAAAGACAGATGAATCAACCAATTGAGGTTAAAATCCCCACGACTCGTCCAGAAATCGAACCCGGAACCCCCTTAGTGCCATGGATCTGGACACTTCGGTAGAATTAAAAGCATATTCAACCTAATGGCAACATAACATAATCAATCTGATAAGAAAATTCACACTATAAAATTATTTTAAACAGTTTTCATGGAAACCATGCGAGAAATACGTTTCTATAACAATGAAACGGTACAAACATGTTTAAGAGAATGTTTATTCACCAAATACAATATTGTATTATCCAACTTCACTCACTCCTTAATAGGGGATCTTTCACTTACTCCTAATAGAAATTAACCAAGGAATTGTTTAGGTATGAATCAAAATGTCGTAATGCGTTTCACAACATACTAAAATTGAATATCTCAAAACGTGCAAAAAAATGTGTAGGAATAAGTTTACTTAGTCTGGTTCCTTTTACTCTGTAACATATTTATAACTAGCTGAGCAATATTTATCTCTCGTCGTAAAAAGTAAAAACTATCCAAATGTATTAGGAAATAAACTGATCATCCTCGCTGTTCTCTAAATATGTTACTGACTCTACTACGTATTTTGTATTCGTTTAAGTCCTTACACGAGAACAAGGTGAACGAATTTGTTTTGTCTTTTCAAAAGGTGTACGGAGGGATGAAAATGATTTATCGTCACTAAAGGAATTTATTTCGGAAGATAGTTTCAGCACAACACGTCATAAATTCAGGTCCTGTTCTTATAACTAGGGTTCGGAAGTTCATGATTTAAAGTAGTACAAAATAGCCCGAAAAATCACCTAAATATGATTTTAAAAGAGTATAATATGACATTTTATTGATGGGTAGCAAGTATTGGAGTATTGCTGACATTAAACATTTCAAAACGTGATAAGTGATAATACAGCACACACATTTAATCACGCAAACTGACAGAGCTACAGTAGGTACGTTCAGGGCTGACTACAGTGGGGTTCGAATCCACTATCTCCCGAATGCAAGCTCACAGTTGCGCACCCCTAACCGCACGGCAAACTCGCTCGGTAAGATAATTAAAGAAAATATGGTTTGTGAGAAGCTAATTGTACTTTCTATCCCTTGCAGTAGATGAAAACGAAAGAAGGATATTTTCCCGACAACTTTCAAAATAATGTAGTTGAATAATTACGCGTTCTGCTCAATATACACTAATAAATGAACTCTTTTAAGTTGAACAAATTCATCTGGTGTCATTTTATGGAAACTATACTGAATTGTATGGAATATATAAAGCCAACGCCTTGCATGCCTCAATCGTGCTTGTAGCGTTATCACCGTGAGTGTTGCGCGTGCTTTGGTGGTCACTGTACCTGCAGGTAGAGCATGAGACGCAGCACCCTTCCTTTCTCCCAGGTAGCGGGCCAGCGTGTCCTCTTCAGCATTCCTGGCCGGCACGAGTAGCGACAAAAACTGGCTCGCTAATGCTCAGTGTAGGAACCGCACACATCAAATTACAGATTATCTCTATCTAGCTGACGATTTTCCTAAAGATGATCCGCTCACTTTTCCTTCTTTTATTCGCCGCATTCCGTTCACAAGATTGTTATTAAGAGGCTAGTTGAAATCTTGATGAGCAGATTCGTCTACGACTACTGTATTCGTCAGCCATACCGCAGTGCTGAACGACGTACTGCAGAGACAGTACAATGGAAGATACACATCTGCGTGATCTATTGCAAGACTGGGATAATAGTGCCTTTAGAGGTTTGACCTCTGGTACACAGGCTGTCGATCTGTTCCTGCACTTGCTGCATGCAGTTTGGAATTTGCTCGGATTTATCTGTATTTAGGCTATATAAATAAGAGTTTTCTCTGTACATTGCTCAGAATTAAAAAATAACGATATTTCTGTACTGGTCTTGTCCACAATAACAAGGAAATTCACTTTTAATATTCCGTCATCTCTGTATGTATGTACGCGTATCACGAGAATATGGCTGTAGAGAATTTAATGAGAATCGCTATGTAAAGTCGAGGAATCAGGCACTACAATCTAGGCTAAAATAATTTTCCTCATGCTGAGTGAAATGGTAGTCTAGGAGAAGGCCTAACATTGAATTCTCAAATATCTATGTGATTAGTGGTTCTATCGATAAATACTCCATAATTAAAGCTATATAGAATTAAATAAGCGATCATTTGTATCTGATACATTTTTAACGTACCGGCTATGATAACAGAGTCCTATTCATGAATTTCGTTTTGTTGCTAAGTCCATATCAGCGCTGAACCACGAAAAAAAAAGGGAGAATTTAATTAAAAATCGGTATGTTAAGACATGGGTCCGCCTCTGTGGTGCAGTGGTTAGTGTGATTAGCTGCCATCCCCGGAAGCCCGGGTTCGATTCCCGGCTCTGCCACGAAATTTGAAACGTTGTACGAGGGCTGGAACGGGGTCCACTCAGCCTCGGGAGGTCATCTGAGAAGAGGTGGGTTCAATTTCCACTTCAGCCATCCTGGAAGTGGTTTCCCGTGGTTTCCACTTCACCAGGCGAATGCCGGGATGGTACCTAACTTAAGGCCACGGCCGCTTCCTTCCCTCTTCCTTGTCTATCCCTTCCAATCTTTCCATCCCCCACAAGGCCCCTGTTCAGCATAGCAGGTGAGGTCGCCTGGGCGAGGTACTGATCATGCTCTCCAGTTGTATCCCCCGACCCAATGTCTCAAGCTCCAGGACACTGCCCTTGAGGCGGTACAGACGGGATCCCTCGCTGAGTCCGAGGGTAAAATAAGCACTGGAGGGTAAAGAGATTAAGAAAGAATGTTAAGACAGGGTATAAGGTATCGGTTTTACAGTCTAGGCTATAAATAATTGTATTCATGCTGGATTAAATGGTAGTTTAGGGGAAGGCGCTTAAATTGTAATTTTTAAATACCAATTCTGTTGGTCCTACCGACAAGTATTACATAGCAAGAGTTACAGAGAATATAATTTTCGATCATATATGTCTTATACCGTACAAAGAAGCGTCCCTGGCCCAGGCGGCAGCGTGCCGGCCTCTCACGACTGGGTTCCGTGGTTCAAATCCCGGTCACTCCATGTGAGATTCCTGCTGGACAAAGCGGAAGCGGGACAGGTTTTTCTCCGGGTACTCCGGTTTTCCCTGTTATCTTTCATTCCAGTAACATTCTATACCGAGCACGATAGCTACAATCGCTTAAGTGCGGCCAGTATCCAGTATTCGGGAGATAGTGGGTTCGAACCACACTGTCGGCAGCCCTGAAAATGGATTTCCATGGTTTACCATTTTCACATCAGGCAAATTCTGGGGCTGTACCTTAATTAAGGCCACGGCCGCTTCCTTCCCATTCCTAGCTCTTTCCTGTCCCACCGTCGCCATAAGACTTATCTGCGTCGGTGCGACGTAAAGCAACTAGCAAAAAAAAAAAAAAAAAAAAAAAAAAAACCTCTCCTATATCATTTCATTTAATGTCAGTCACTTATCATTGCCCCAGAGGAGTGCGAGACTTCGGTAGCCGGCACAATTCCTACCCTCGACACTGGATGAGGGCTTCGTTCGTTCCATTCCTGACCCGGTCAACTGACTGACTGGAAACAGCCTTTTGATTTTCAAGTCTCATACAGTTTTACCATACCGACTATGATAATATAATTCATGAATTTAGACTTTTGTTGCTTTTTTCCATATCGACGAGTATTGCTAACGTGGAAGTATTGTTGTTCTTCTTCGTTATTTGTTTATCCTCCAGGGTCGGTTTTTGCCTCGGACTCAGCGAGGGATCTCACTTCTACCGCATCAAGCTTCAGACTTTGGGTCGGGGGATAAAACTGGGGAGGATGACCAGTACCTCGCCCAGGTGGCCTCACCTGCTATACTGAACAGGAGCCTTGCAGGGGGATGGGAAGATTGGAAGGAAGAGGGAAGGAAGCGGCCGTGGTCTTAAGTTAGGTACCATCCCGGCATTTGCCTGGAGTAGAAGTGGGAAACCACGGAAAACCACTTTCAGAATGGCTGAGTTGGGAATCGAAGCCACCTCTACTCAGTTGACCTCCCGAGGCTGAGTGGAACCCGTTCCAGCCCTCGTACCACTTTTCGAATTTCGTGGCAGAGGCCGGAATCGAACCCGGACCTCCGGGAGTGGCAGCTAATCACGCTAACCACTACACCGCAGAGGTGGACGGAACTATTGTTCAATCGTCTTAACTGGTGGTTTTTGTCATCATCATGATGGTCGCCGCTCCATATCGACAGAGAAAATTGTGAAGTTGATTCTAAAACATGAGAAGGAATCGTAAAGGAAGGATCGCTTGAAGAATAAGAGTAGCGGGAGTCATGAGAGAAGGAATCACATTAGATACCCTAATATCCCAGAGTTGGCAGAAAACTCTCATAAAATTGATCAACGATTACATTGCAGTGACCATTGTGGTGATATGGTTTTTTCTCTTCTGAAGCCAATCATCTCCGATAGATGGGATTACTGCTGCGTCGTCCAGCTCCATAGCTAAATGGTTACCGTGCTGGCCTTTGGTCACAAGGATCCCGGGTTCGATTCCCGGTGCGGTCGGGAATTTAAACTATAATTGGTTATTCATGAAGTATATTTTGGGCTTATTCCGTGTAATTAATTATAAACACACTTTACGCGTTTCAAAAGGAACCTTGCCTTTCTTCATCAGGAGACAACAGAGAAATTAAACGACGCATTAGAAGTTGCTAGGAGAAAGCAACATTCGTTGTTTCTAGCATGGGGCTAAAATGGCGTCCCTTTTACATCTTAGGGCACCTTAGTACCTTGTTGCTTTCTCCTAGCAACCTCTAATGCGTCGTTTAATTTCTATGTTGTATCCTAATGAAGAAAGGCAAGGTTCCTTCTGAAACGCGTAGAGTGTGCTTATAATTAATTGCACGGCATAAGCCCAAAATATACTTCATGAATAGTTACACGGGCTTTGAAAGTATAAATGGTAATATAATTGGTTAGTTCCGCTGGCTTGGGGCTGGGTGTATGTGTCGTCTTCATCATCATTTCATCATCCTCATGACGCGCAAGTTGCCTACGGGTGTCAAATCGAAAGACCTCCATCTGGCGAGCCGAACTTGTCCTCGGACACTCCCGGCACTAAATGCCATACGCTATTTCATTTTTTTAAATTTTTTTTTATTGCTGCGTCCCGAGGAAAACAACATACCTCAATATTGGCGGAAAGCAGCTGGGGAGTTAGATAATTTTGCACATGTTATACGATTGTCCCATCAGCTAGTTTTTTAATATGGTCATGCAGTGTTGTTCACTTATAACAATGCCTAGGATATATTGTTGTAGATCTTGGCTGCAGCATTCACGATAAGCTGAATACTGAAGTATCCCCTTGAGGATGGCGTGGTAGAATACATCCAGGGTATCCCTTCTCTGTCGTGTGATTGCGGTGTTGGTGATTATTGTTTTAAGAGAAAATAAACCGAGAAACCATCCCCTATTAACACTAATCGGAGGGAAACATGTAAGGGATCCAACACTTCGAAAAATTAAGCTTTCGGCCAAAGAAAGACAAGGGTCTCGAACGGTGTGGAAAAGAAATACTCCCTAGGCCTCCGTACGTAATACCGTCAGGGTCGGGAAAGAACAAGAGTTTACAAGGGGAGGTCACATAGGGTAGATGAAAGTAAGGAGCCTGACACAAGAAACTAGAAGTAATGCCAGGACTCAGATAAAAGTCCGGTGGTCGTCAACCCAAGCTCCCAAATTGAGAGACCCTGGGGCAGGGGACACCATGGGTGCCTGTCATAAGAGGCGACTGAAAAGGTGCCAGGGGAACTGTCATCCTAGCAGTGAGGGTTGGCGACTGCGGGGCCATTAGCTGAGTCTGCACATGTTGCCACATAATTGCGTCAGCCTCCCCGCTTTCGTCTTTCTTATCTGACCTACCTTGGTCAGTTCTTGTTCTCTCCTGACTCCGATGGATTAGGTTTGTGAGGCCTAGGGTGTCTTTTATTTCAACATTCTTCGTGACCCTTCCCTTTCTCTTGGCGACAACGTCATTACTCGAAGTGACGGACATCTTAAGTTGGTTACGTCGCGCATTCCTATCTACGAATGTCACTGTAAAATTTGTCACAAATGGAACATAATAATTGCTCTTACACAGTTTAAGTCTAAAATCTGCGGTAAATTAAGAAATATTTTATTTTTGGTGAATATTATGTATACCTACTTTATTACTTTACAAGTACTTTTGGTGCTAAGCTCACAGTAACACACGTATGTCTTACACTTTCAACAATTTCGTGTGTGATGTCTGTGTTCACTGAAGTTCTTTGCTTTCGTTTTATTGCTTCAGGTGTCATTGACATCATTTCCTAAATTGTATCGCGAAATGCAAGATTTGATAGGCGACAAAAAGCTATGGCCCATATACATAAGAAGATTTCTGTAGACTAGTGATTTATAGGTCCAGGGATCATGCTGTTTTCTTTCGAACAAAAAAAAAAAATATATATACAGTCATAGTAAAAAGTATTCGTACACTTAATACTGAAACAAAAATACTTTACTTAGTACACTTATTGTCATGTACATGTTATAACATCAATAGGTTAGCTTTCTGTACACTATGTAAAGATATATACATCACAAAACATAAAATTGATACATGTCTCTGTCTATAATAGATAAATAACTGAAAATACCATGATTTCATACTCATAAAAAGTATTCGTACAGTCCGGTTTTACTTTCATTCGCCACGGATTTTAGTACATATTTAGTATTTTGTTGGCAATCCTTTTTATTTTACAATGGCCTCAAGCCGCCTAGGCATTGAATGAACTAGCTTGGAGGTGAAGGTGGGCTCAATCTTACCCTATTCTTCCAAAAGAGCCATTTTCAAAGCTGTCTTTGATGAAATATTTCTTGTGCTCAGTCTCTCTTTAAGATAAGCCCACACATGTTCAATCAGATTCAGATCCGGTGATTTGGGGGGTGTTACCATATATTTGGGTGTGTTTTATAAAATCCACAATCGTGTATCAAGGGCCGTATGCTTTGGATCATTATCCTACATAAATACATAATTACCCAGAAGTCCCATTTTTTCGGCACTAGATGCTAGATTTTTCTTCAAAATTTCAATATAGTATTTACGGTCCATCTTTCCATCTATGAATTCTAAGGAACCTACTTCAGCTGAGCTCATGCAACCCCAAACCATTAAACAACCTCCACCATGCTTCACTGAAGGAACCAGATTTTTTTCTTCGAGTTCTGTGTTCGTTTTCCTCCACACCTTTTTGCCATGTTCTTGAAAAACAGTGAATTTACTTTCATCCGTAAATATAATTCGATCCCAGAATTCTAGAGACGCATGTTTATAGTCGGTAGCATATTGTAGTCGTTTCTTCCTATTTGCTGAAGTATTTAAAGGTTTTCGCCTGGCATTTCTACAATGATACCCATTCGTATATAAACACTTTTGAATTGTGGAAGCACAGATATTAAGTTTTAAATCCTTTCCTAGCTCAGACGTCAGTTTTGCAGCACTGATTCTAGGATTTTTCGTAACTTTCCTGAGGATTAGTCTTCTAGTTTGATCGTCTAGTTCGCATGGACGTCCATATCTACGTGCATTTTTGAAAAATTTTCTCTCACCATACCTGTCAATAATTCCCTGAATTGTAGATCTTGGTCTCTTCACAAGTTTCGATATTTCCGAGAGCGATTTACAGGAATTATGAGTCTGGATTACAATTCTTCTCTCTTCTTCTGTTGTTTCTTTCATTTTTCGGCCCATCTTACCGATTGACTGTATCACTTGTTGTTCACAACGACTGAAGCACAACTGGCTTGGTACAAGACGTGACCTTTACTGCTTACCTGCGTTGCAAGGGATGCCATCAAGGACTTTGATGTGAAGATAAATCACCTGTACGATTACTTTTTATGCACCTATATTTCAAACTTATTGGATGATACGTTTGTTAAAACGAATATTTCTCAAGTACTGTTGTTATTTCCGGTACGTATTCATACTCATGTTTCGCGGAATACCGAAATATAGAATAGTAGTGAAATTTCTAGCAGTCTATGGACAATGCGTCAACTACAAACGATAACCTTCCTTAACTTTTAAGGTGTACGTATACTTTTTCCTATGACTGTATATATGATGTACCGGTAACGGCGGTACAGACTAAGTCCCCGTCATAAAAACCTTAAACTTACGTGTTACGCTCCGGACCGCTTACGAAGAACTGACTAGGCAGCGAGCAACAGCTGCGCGCGTGTGACGTAGTGAGCGGGTGACGTCACAGCATGCCTCGCTGCACTACAAAGCCTGGATTGATGGAGAATGTTCTACGAGTTTCGGATCAAATATAAATACGTGCTGCTTCGCTCAGCAGATCAGTGAGTGTGAGTGTGTTGCAGCATGTTATAGTGAGCAGCAGTGCGCTGCAGAATGTGATACCAGTTTGTGGCCGGGATTTCTATAAGCACACTAGACTGTCAGTTCGCGGGTGTGGTAATCGAGCGTGAAGCCGCTGCTAAGTTTCAAGTTCGTGGACTTTAATATAGTCACGTTGAATGTGGACTTATTCAGATTTCCTTATATTGTGACAACCTTTTACTCCGATAGGACGTGAGGTGAATTGTGTATCGTCTGGACATTATTTATTGACTGTTACTCTATACGAGTGTCCGAGACCCGCAAACATTTTCGAGTGTTCGAAATTGAAATTTTATGGACTTGAATCTGATTGCTCCTTGCCGAGGACTCGATACTTTAAGTTATAAACTGTGTTTAATCCAAATTTAATTTACCAATCCGTAAACTGTGGTCATGAACTGTGAACTGTGCAGGTGTGAACAGCGCATCTCTATTTTAATGAACAGTGCATTTCCATTCTAATGAACAGTGTACATTTAGTTTACGAACAGTCAAAACCAAGGACTGTCAGTACTCAGTTAATTTCGTCTTTTGGTTTCAACACGTGAACGACTTTGATTCACGAGCGGAACATCTTTATTTCATTTAAATTGAACAGTGCTTCAATGAACTTACTTCATGTTGTCATAGGTGCAACAAACTTTCAGTAACTTTAAACTTGACAGTCAGTTCCGAGTGGACTTTATTTTGTGAATGTTTCTTTCACTTGACACGTGATAAGTTAAGTGACATTTCACCGAGACATTTGTGTTTGGACTTTGTCAAAAGCATTTATAAACACTCTATCATCTGTGCAGAAGCAGCCTTTGCACTAACTCGCCCCAGAGCTGAACGATGTTCATTCATGTTCACCATTTACAAGGACTACCTCGACGCCATGGATCTTCAAAGCACCGAATAGATCTTCTAGAACTTCCATCGGGGGACGAATGGTGGTTCGCTGCTATGGAAATGGAGCTGCCGGAATCCAAGGACATCGCCAGCCATAGGACGAGGAACTTTTACGACTGTATACGCTGTACAGAGGTGATATTAATCTCAATTTTTTAATAAACTCTGAAACAAAAGTTTTTAAGATTTCTTTTAAACAAACCCTCTCCCTCTGTATGCACTTCAGCGACTGGTACACGCCCTGCGTCTCATCTCTACCGAAGTACCAAATTTACTGTTACAGAGGAGAGGGGTAGAAATTGGCGCCCCAGTCGTATCGGGGCCGATTTGGAGTGCAGTAAAGTTAGAAATTAGTGCTTCAGCAATATCAGAACTTAATTATGAGTGCAGTAGACATTAAATTGACACTTAACCATTCTAAGCTCAATTTTGAATTACTAGTAATAATTAAGAAGTGCAGTGATAGACAAAATCGCACTAAAATCGTGTGACTTAGTAATTTAATTCAGATACATTTCCAGTGCTTTATCTGGAATAACTATTAATATTACAGTGAACTTTCTAACAAGATTTAACTTCTCACTAATAAGAAGTGTTATCAATGATATGGGGTAATTTTGTGTGTTAAATGTCTTGGAGATTTTTCTTTTGAGAATGCTTGAATGACTTTGAACATGAACTTTTAACCATTGGACAATAATGGTGATATCTGAATTCTTTTCAAGTGATTTATGATTTTCTTGTTGCTTGGTTTAAATACATTACCATCAAAATGGAAAATATTTTAGCGGCTATTGAAGCTCTTAAGATTAGCTTAAATGAACGTATCGCCAAATCGCATGCTCAAGTAGGTGCTGATTTACAAGCTCGTATTACTGAGGCCAATGCTGCAACTGCTCAAGTAGGTGCTGATTTACAAGCTCGTATTAATGAGGCCAATGCCGTAACTGCTCAATTAGGTACTACTTTAGGATCTCGTATTACTGAGATTAACACTCGTATTGATGAGGCCAATGCTGCAACTGCTCAATTAGGTACCACTTTAGAATCTCGTATTAATGATATTAACACTCGTATCAATGAGACCAGTACCGCAACTACAGCCAACTTAGAAAGTCGTATCACACAAGTAACTAAAGTAATTAATACCAAGTTTACCGAAGTTAATGCTAATTTGGAAAATAGGCTTACTAAAGCTGGTTCCGAGATTGAAAAACGATTCTCAGAAACTAATGCGAAGATTAATTCTAAGTTTACGGAAGTAAACGAACGCCTCACCCGTGACTTAGAAACAGTAAAACAGGACCTTAAACTACAAATAGTTGAAGACTTAAAAGCTTCTTTTCCCACCTCACATCAATTGATTAAGGAAGTTGAAAGCTTAAAGGCAGAATTTAAAGAATCTCATGGTCAGTTATCACAGGCACAAGCAAAAATAGCCTCTATTCAGGATAACATCCATGAATCTTTTAAGACTAACTTTCAGAAAATAAGTAATGAGGTCAATTTACTTAAAACAAGGCAGGAGGAAACAGATAAGCATGTAAAAAACCAATTAGATAGCGCACATACTCAAATCATTCGCATAGGCCGCGATGTAAATGAAGTGAAGCAGGACCTCGAAAAGGAAGTCCAGAGTGTGGAAAACTCCATCCGTGGGCAAGTTAAGACTATCAAGGTCGAATTGCAAGGAAAAATAGAGACGATTGATAATAGAATCTCTCAGGTGGAGAAGGAGGTGTCTACACACCAGTGTCAAGGGTCTAGTGGAGATACTTCTAGCATTTCCACAGTTTTAAAATTATCAGACGATAAACCTGCAAAATTTTCCGGAAAGGAAGAGTACACAGCGAAAGAATTCCTTCTCAATATTGAAGAGTACTTTCAAGAGAATAAAGTACGATCCGATCACCAATTGAGGATAGCTTCTAGATTATTGGAAGGGAAAGCATTAAATTGGTACACAGCATTTAAATTTAACATTAAAACCTATGATGAATTCAAGGAAGCCTTGTTGAAGAGGTTTTGGAATTCGGAAATTCAACACTTGATTAAGTTACAATTGTACTCTAGGAGATACAACACAGCTATTAATTCTTCACGATATTCTGATTTTCTCATTTCCCAATTGAAAAAGATGCAATTCTTTGATCCTCCTTTGCCAGAACAGGAGTTAATACAGGTAATAACTTTACAATTTCCGGCGCATGTACAAGAAATTCTTGTGGCAGCCAATGTTCAAGACCTAGAACAACTTGATGATTTATTAAGGAAACTTGACACTGCACATACACAAAATCTACCTAGGGTTACTAAGACGAAAGAGGTTGCAACTAACCATGTCGAAGTTAATAACCCGCCGAGATCGAATCCCGAACCCCGTGAGGAAGTAGAACCACGGAGAGATCCGTTATCTCATTTCCGACGATTCAGGAGACGTCCATACAGGCAAAGTGCGCCTTATAGACGTAATCAAACGTGGAAGAAACCTACCGAATCACTTACTCGAGATAGAGATTCGCCGAGAGCCGAGATCGAAAGAAGATGGAGAGAAACTCGCGAATATATTCAGAATCGAAACTGGGATGAAGGATTACCTGGCGCTACCTCTTTAGAATATCAAGAGCATGCCAGAAGACAGAACACGTCGCCTGCGACCAACCCTGAGTCGACAGGCGCAATAAAAAAAAAACTTCGACAACACAACAATAAGATTGCCTGAAAACCGTAGTAGAGGGGAAATAATTTGTGTCACTAATATTAATTACTGGTACTTGGATGACTCGGATCTCTTGTATGAAGATCCCACTCCTACAACACCGAAGGTCCAACGAAGCCTTCCAGTTATTAATATTACTTTGGATACCCTTTACGTAACTGCCTTAATCGATTCTGGAGCTCAAGCTTCGTTAATGTCTGAGAGGTTAATTGAAATGTTGAAGGGAGGAGAAGACATGTTATTGATACCAGTCGCACAGATTAAAATTAAAGGGATAGTACCGGACAAGCATATCAAATGTAAATTTCAAGCTTTTGTTACATTTGACATTGAAGGTGTTCAGTTCGAGCATATATTCCTAGTCATTTCGCCGATGAAATTCAACGTCATCCTAGGGTCAGATTTCCTAGCCAAGTATGGGAGAATCATTGATTATCCTGCCAACGTCATACGATTTTTTAATATCGACTCTGTAGAGTTGCAGCTGGTAGACTGTAATAATCTGAAGTGCCAAGGTCTGGGTACCCCATTCATAGAAACCGGAGGCAAGATGAGCGATGCTTTGCCTGCCGATGAAATAGATTGCGAAGAGGGTAGACCCGGTCAAGAGGGACCCGTCGGGGGCCAGGAAGTGCCCATGTTTGAGGATATATTCGACGAAGGTCGTGATCACTTCATATTTCTCACCAGTGCGGCTGAAAGCCCAGAGTTCGATTCCCGCGTGGCAGAAGCGACTCAACAAATATTTGAGAAATTCCCTGAAGTTTTTGATGACAAACCAGGCGTTATTAGAGATTTTGAATACCAATTGAATGTCAAGGACACCTCTCCTTATAAAAAACGGCCCTATCCAGTTCCTGAGAAGTACCGAGAGGAAGCCAGGATTGTGATAAAGGAAATGGAAAATAATGGTATCATTTTTAGATGTGTCACTCCGTATCTAAACCCCCTGGCTTTTGATAAGAAAACCAGCTGTTTCACATCCCGAACTTCGCATTTATGCAAAGTTTTGCCCGCTTTATGTAGGACCATATAGGATTGCAGAGGTTCTCGAGAACGGGGCATACAAAATTAAGAAACTGGATGGAAGCATCGAGGGCATTTACAATGCAGCCAACCTAAAGAAATATTTCAGGAGAGAATATCATTAAAAGAAAATCCTATCGAATTTTCTTTTCCCCAGGAGGAGGGGGAGATGTACCGGTAACGGCGGTACAGACTAAGTCCCCGTCATAAAAACCTTAAACTTACGTGTTACGCTCCGGACCGCTTACGAAGAACTGACTAGGCAGCGAGCAACAGCTGCGCGCGTGTGACGTAGTGAGCGGGTGACGTCACAGCATGCCTCGCTGCACTACAAAGCCTGGATTGATGGAGAATGTTCTACGAGTTTCGGATCAAATATAAATACGTGCTGCTTCGCTCAGCAGATCAGTGAGTGTGAGTGTGTTGCAGCATGTTATAGTGAGCAGCAGTGCGCTGCAGAATGTGATACCAGTTTGTGGCCGGGATTTCTATAAGCACACTAGACTGTCAGTTCGCGGGTGTGGTAATCGAGCGTGAAGCCGCTGCTAAGTTTCAAGTTCGTGGACTTTAATATAGTCACGTTGAATGTGGACTTATTCAGATTTCCTTATATTGTGACAACCTTTTACTCCGATAGGACGTGAGGTGAATTGTGTATCGTCTGGACATTATTTATTGACTGTTACTCTATACGAGTGTCCGAGACCCGCAAACATTTTCGAGTGTTCGAAATTGAAATTTTATGGACTTGAAGCTGATTGCTCCTTGCCGAGGACTCGATACTTTAAGTTATAAACTGTGTTTAATCCAAATTTAATTTACCAATCCGTAAACTGTGGTCATGAACTGTGAACTGTGCAGGTGTGAACAGCGCATCTCTATTTTAATGAACAGTGCATTTCCATTCTAATGAACAGTGTACATTTAGTTTACGAACAGTCAAAACCAAGGACTGTCAGTACTCAGTTAATTTCGTCTTTTGGTTTCAACACGTGAACGACTTTGATTCACGAGCGGAACATCTTTATTTCATTTAAATTGAACAGTGCTTCAATGAACTTACTTCATGTTGTCATAGGTGCAACAAACTTTCAGTAACTTTAAACTTGACAATCAGTTCCGAGTGGACTTTATTTTGTGAATGTTTCTTTCACTTGACACGTGATAAAGTTAAGTGACATTTCACCGAGACATTTGTGTTTGGACTTTGTCAAAAGCATTTATAAACACTCTATCATCTGTGCAGAAGCAGCCTTTGCACTAACTCGCCCCAGAGCTGAACGATGTTCATTCATGTTCACCATTTACAAGGACTACCTCGACGCCATGGATCTTCAAAGCACCGAATAGATCTTCTAGAACTTCCATCGGGGGACGAATGGTGGTTCGCTGCTATGGAAATGGAGCTGCCGGAATCCAAGGACATCGCCAGCCATAGGACGAGGAACTTTTACGACTGTATACGCTGTACAGAGGTGATATTAATCTCAATTTTTTAATAAACTCTGAAACAAAAGTTTTTAAGATTTCTTTTAAACAAACCCTCTCCCTCTGTATGCACTTCAGCGACTGGTACACGCCCTGCGTCTCATCTCTACCGAAGTACCAAATTTACTGTTACAATATATATATTGATATATATATATATATATATTGGTCCAGGGATCATGCTATTTTTCTTATCGTGAAAGCTATTGACCTCCATTTTGCTGTTTCAACTGGCCGCTCTAGTCATATGGACAAAGATAATGAGAGTCCACAGACATAGCACTCCCATTTCTCGGTGCTAGCCCTGGACCTCATGAAATTAACAAAAGACGGCACCAGCAGCGAAATACGACATAAAAGTGTCCTGTATACAGGCCTTAAGTATGTACTCATAATTCTCTAATAACGACGGCATTTCTTAATTTACCGCAGATTTTTCACTTCATTTAAGTAAAAGCAATTATTATGTTCCATTTGTGAGAAAATTTACAGTGACATTTCGTAGATAGGAATGCGCGATGTAACCCTTAAGTTTTCTCTTCTGGTAGTATTTCCTCTCGGAACAATCACCACCACCACCGCCACTACCACCACCACCACCACCACCACCACCACCACCACCACCACCACCACCACCACCACCAACAACAACAACAACAACAATAATTTAATATCACGAACCATCATTCTGTCTAAGGAAATAAACACTCCGATTTCCAACGAGTGTATTGACACAGTATTGGGGGAAAGAATTGTGGAGGCGCATAGTTAATTCAAAGACTGAATGCTAACAGGTATAAACGTCATAATGACTATGTATGTATGTATGTATGTATGTATGTATGTATGTATGTATGTATGAATTGCCCTCATTTCGTGGCTATCAACTTATATTTTTTGCGACTTTATTTATTTTATGTATTTATTCACGAAGCACAAGATACAGCTACACTGAGCAAATTTCACTTGCACTGTCAACAGACTATTTAACAAACGTAAAATTTCATAATAAAATATAACAAAATATAACAAGATCAGGTACACATCCTACTAATAACTGTCCAAATCGAAAACCATGAGAATGTCCATGTTCATAGCCAAGTCGTCGTGGGTCAAGATGGCGGTATAATCCCTTCACATCAACTTATCTTTAAGATACTATTTACACACCTCTCGAATACACTTTTATTTGATGCTATATCAAGCTCTTGTCTCCTATTAATATTGTTAAAGATTGTTGCGTGGCGGATTAGGAAAGATCGTTGAAGTATTGTGTGCTGAGTGTGGGGAATGTGGAGAAGGTCTTTGGTTCTGGTGGAGCGGGAAGGAACGCGGAGAGAGAAGAGTGAGACAAGATGTTCCGAGCGGTTTTACGTCACACTAACCCATCGGAGGTTTACGGCGACGGAGGAGAGGAACGGGCTAAGAATTGGGAAGGTAGCGGTCGTGGCCTTAATTAAAGTACATCCCGAGATGTTGCCAGGTGTGAAAATGGGGAAACACGGAAAACCATCATCAGGACTGACGACGGTGGGATTCGAACCCACTATCTCCCGAATACAATTTCACCGCTGCGTGGACAACTCGCTGGTACTACCAACTTGTCATCAAGTTAATAAATTATGAATGCTGTCAACCGCAAATTTTCTGTGCAAATTTTTATTAGATATGAATATTAAAAACAATGTTTTCTAATTTTCGAACGGAGAAAAAGTTTTTGAAGTACAGCAGACTTGTTTTTTTTCTGATCTGGATTAGATAGTTCATAGATTTTTCTGGTTTGGTTCTTAAAACATTTAATTAAGAAAAGGAAGGACACACAGTTTGAATGAGAAGTAAAATAGGACATATTTTTCTACTGTTGTTTTATAGACTTTTGACGATGCGGTGATGTGTTCAAACGCACCACCTCCCGAATACAAGCTTACAGCTACACGGCACGAACCGAACGACCAATTCGATAGTTCCAACATTTTCAATCGATCACTTCGTGGTGATATGTCTCGAAACCACAGTCAAGCCATCAGAAATCCTACATTGTTGCAGTGCAGTCCTCGATGTCCCAGATAATTTCCAAGTGAAGAAAAGAAGCTAAAGTTGTAGCTCAAATATCAGTTTCTTTAAAGTTGTTATTATTAGAACGTCTATTTCTTCCCACATAACATTACGTAACAAGGTACGTACTTATTTATCTAAACGAATAGCCCAATGACAGTGAGTCTGTGTATGTGCAGCTAAATATCATTGCTGTATCCACCAAGGTGGTCCGGCAAGTCATGCGGTTCAAGTTTTGAAGCTGGATATAAAAAGTTGCCCCAGGTCGCAGGTTCTTCGAGGCCGAGGACCGCGCTGAGTCCGGCGCCGGAGGCTTGAAAAAGTCAAGAGAACGATCTCGACCGGAAATATGCGTTCAGACAGAACACGTGTAGACGATGTAAAAAGTTATTGATAATAGAGGTGGTGTTGTGAAAGCTATTGTGGTAAGAGGGCAAACAGTGGATTTATCAGCTACACTGAGCACTGTACCAGTAGTTGCCGGGATGAGTGGCTCAGACGGTTCAGCCGCTGGCGCTCTGACTACAACTTGGCAGGTTCGATCTTGCCTCAGTCCGGTGTTATTTGAAAGTGCTCAAATACGTCAGCCTCGTGTTCACAGATTTACCGGCAGTTAACAGAACTCCTGCTGAACTAAATTCCGGCACCTCGGCGTCTCCTAAAACTGTAAAAGTAGTTGTTGTTTGTGAAATCAGTCAATTGACTGGTTTGATGCAGCTCTCCCTGCCACCCTATCCTATGCTTAACTTTTCATTTCTACATAACTGCTGCATCTCACATCTGTTCTAATCTGCTTATCATATTCGTACCTTGGTCTAACCCTACCGTTCTTACCGTCTACACTTCCCTAAAAAAATCAACTGAACAAGTTCTGGGTGCCTTAAAATGTGTCCTATCATTCTATCTCTTCTTCTCGTCAAAGTTAGCCAAATCGATCTCCTTTCACCAACTCGATTCAACTCTCCGTTCGTGATTCGATCTATCCATCTCACGTTTAGCATTCTTCTGTAGGGCCACATTTCAAAAGCTTCCATTCTCTTTCTTTCTGAGCTTGTTATTGTCAGTGTTTCACTTCCATACAACGCCACGTTCGACACGAAAGTATTCAAATATATCTTCCTAATTCCTATATCAGTGTTCGAAATGAGCACATTTCTTTCGTTAGGAAAGGCCTTCCGGGTATTTCGGTTTTGCTTGTCATCTTTCATTCCAGCAACACTCTCCAATATCATTTCCTTTCATGTGTCAGTCATTAATCATTGCCCTAGTCCGGCCCTGCGGTGTAGGGGGAAGCGCACCCGCCTGTCACCCGGCGGCCCCTGGTTCTATTTCCGGCTGGGTCAGGCGTTTTTAATTGTAAATGATTAATATCCCTGGCCTGGGGACTGGGTGTCTGTGTCGTCCTTAGCGTTCCTTTCCTCACATTCAACACTGTACACTTCCTCCATTCATATCACATGGTGCAAGTAGGGGCAACAGATCTCTCTAGGTCGACGCCCCGAACAAATAGCATTTAAAAAAAAATGTCATTGCCCCAGAGGAGTGCGACAGTCTTCGCCAGCCGGCACAATTCCTATCCTCGCCACTAGATGGGGGCTCCATTCTTTCCTGAATCGATCGAATGACTGGAAACTAGCTGTGGATTTTCAGGATTTTCAGGAAAAGCCTTCCTTGCTTGTGCTAGTCTGCATTTTATGTCCTCCCTACGTAAAACCAATAAGATTATTATTATTATGATAATGTTGGGCACCAGGATGTCAAACATGAGATCAAATACAAATTTGAAAAAGAATTAAAACCTACGTCCCAATTAACTATGATAACGGTTGTTTAAACCCACACCTTTGAAATCTGTTACCCGGGTACTTTTTCTATGTTTACTTGCAGGATTTGTATTACCTGTTAATTTTGTGTCAAGTGATTTTTTTTGTAGATCTTATTGTGACGCAATAGTGAATACATCCTTCCATACAAGTTTGGTGTAAGGAAGGGTAACTGGTCGTAAAGCAGGTTCAAACCCATCTCAAGTAGCGGCCCCAGAGAATTAGAAAAAAGATCAGGAAGAAGAAGAAGTGGTGTTAAATAAATAAATAAATAAATAAATAAATAAATAAATAAATAAATAACATTATTCGTCTTCTTCCTAGCGTCACTCCTGTATTGTGGCGGGCTCCGCTTGCCGAGACATCCATCTGCATTTGGCTCTATCCAAGGCATCCTCACGGGTGAAGCCCACATACTCCATGCCTTCCCTGATGCGATCCATCCACCGCTTCTAGGGTCTACCACATGGTCTCTGGCCACTAGGACCAATGTGCATGGTTGTCATTATTATGTACTGTTATTAGAAATAAGAGCAGTCTACATCTTAAAATGAAAACAACCAGCGTTCCTGGGTACATTCTAACCGCCGATATAGCCGCAAGTGCCAGCCCGTTGAACGGCGGTGACAGGTAATCTAATAAAACTTTTTGGCCATGCAAAATTTCCTTCTTCAGCGTCTTTTTCTAAGGTTGCTGGTGCCCCCGAGGCTCATTTTCGGTTTTGGACGGGGGTGTAATACCGGATGCCCTTCTTGGCACTACGTGATTCCTAAGATGACAACATCAGCTCAGGTTCAATGACGGTTTGAACTTCAGCCTTATGGAGGGGAAGCCAGCAGCTACGCTACTGAGCTAATCAAGTCCCCACTCTACTCATCCGTAATAAACCAATTATATAAACACGACGAGAAGGGACATTTATATTCTCTTTGCATACTGCAAGGTTGAGTCCCTTAGTTGATATTTAAATTCAGAACTTCATAAGACGATTGTGACATACAACTTTTGTCAAGTAAGAAAAATAAAGTAAAAAGTAAATGAGACCATGTAGCCGGGAAAGTACTTGCCACCGGTCATTCGTTTAATGGATGAACGTAACAAGCCATTTCACCACGTGTTAATATCCGTAATAAAGATAAGAATATGAGATATAAAAAATTAAG
This sequence comes from Anabrus simplex, assembly GCF_040414725.1. Classification (NCBI taxonomy): domain Eukaryota; kingdom Metazoa; phylum Arthropoda; class Insecta; order Orthoptera; family Tettigoniidae; genus Anabrus; species Anabrus simplex. The sequence goes on from NC_090265.1 coordinate 178,040,610, forward strand.
AACTAAAATGGTGGTTTCCTGAATGAATATTAAAAAAGTTAATAGCTCCGGATGAAATTAAACTAGCCTGTAACACTTCAGATTAACAACTGAACGCGTCAGCTCATTGTGCTCTAGAGTGCGGTATTCCGTTGCATCCGCAAAATAACTTGCCTAAGTACTAAATTATTCATAATAAGAAAAGGATTTTTGTTACAGAAAAAATAAATACAATGTGCCTTAGAGGCTTTGTGAAGTGTAAATGAACGATGCAAAAAACTGAAAGGAACAACGAACGTCCCCTGGTGGATTGGAAGCACCAACCTTTCGGTTAACAGCCGAACGCCCTAGCCCATTTCGCTACGAAGATGCTGAAACTTACCACTCAATCAAAAATAAAGGGGCGATGACGATAAAATCATGTGTCTGGCAGATTCCAACACGAATCACAGTCAAATGTAGAGTAAGAAAGCAGACTAGTAAACTTACAGCTTGAAATGACTGTTGATATCGTTAACATAGCCATAGAACCTTGAGTTTTATTTGGACATGACTTGCTTTTTAGAACTTCCTTAGGCATAGGTTGTGATTCAATATGTCGCCAGTTTCGATGTCACTCAACTACCACGTTCTTGCAGCGAAATGAGCAAGTTCATTCAATTCGCACAATGAATTACAATTCTACCATCATGAGTGATCGTATAAAAAGGAAAATTAACCAGGGACACAGATTTTCAACATGAATTCAATGTTGATTGTATCAGGCCATATCCGATGATTTACGATTTTAATTCTGACTAGCAAATGTACCCGTGCTACGCTACGGTTTTCCACATTGTATACGGATTTCTACGTAAATTACTGTACACGCAGTGAGTAAGATTATATTAAATTGCATGTCTCTTAGTACTATCCGAGAAACACCATGGGGAGGACCCCATACTTTACTTCCGATGTAAGGTGCGCGTTGGGGAGTTTTGATGTTACTGGCAGGCCACGTTTCCTTTATTCAATCTCACTTACTATATTACCATCCTGGGAGAACACACAACCTAAATACTTGAAATTATGGACCTGTTCTAGCTTTGTATCACCAATCTGACATTCAATTCTGTTGAATTTCTTACCTGCTGACATCAATTTAGTCTTCGAGAGGCTAATTTTCATACCATACTCATTGCACCTATTTTCAAGTTCCAAGATATTAGACTGCAGGCTTTCGGCACAGTCTGCCATTAAGACCAAGTCGTCAGCATAGGCCAAACTGCTTACTACATTTCCACCTAACTGAATCCCTCCCTGCCATTTTATACCTTTCAGCAGATGATCCATGTAAACTACGAACAGCAAAGGTGAAATATTACAGCCTTGTCTAACTCCTGTAAGTACCCTGAACCAAGAGCTCATTCTACCATCAATTCTCACTGAAGCCCAATTGTCAACATAAATGCCTTTGATTGATTTAATAATCTACCTTTAATTCCATAGTCCCCCAGTATGGCGAACATCTTTTCCCTCGGTACCCTGTCATATGCTTTCTCTAGATCTACGAAACATAAACACAACTGCCTATTCCTCTCATAGCATTTTTCAATTACCTGGCGCATACTGAAAATCTGATCCTGACAGCCTCTCTGTGGTCTGAAACCACACTGGTTTTCATCCAACTTCCTCTCAACGACTGATCGCACCCTCCCTTCCAAGATGCCAGTGAATACTTTGCCTGGTATACTAATCAATTAGATACCTCGATAGTTGTTGCAATTCTTCCTGTTCCCTTGCTTATAGATAGGTGCAATTACTGCTTTTGTCCAATCTGAAGGTACCTTACCAACACTCCATGCTATGCTTATCACTCTACGTAGCCTTTTCATCCCTGCCTTTCCACTATACTTCACCATTTCAGGTCTAATTTCATCTATTCCTGCTGCTTTATGACAATGGAGTTTATTTACCATCCTTTCCACTTCCTCAAGCATAATTTCACCAACATAATTTTCCTCCTCCCCATGAGCTTGGCTGTTTGCAACACCACCATGATGATTTCCTTTTACATTGAGAAGATGTTCAAAATATTCCCTCCACTTCTCCAGTGATTCTCTGGGATCTATTATGAGTTCACCTGAATTACTCTAAACACTGTTCATTTCCTTTTTCCCTCCCTTCCTAAGATTCTTTATTACTGTCCAGAAAGGTTTCCCTGCTGCTTGACCTAGCCTTTCCAGGTTATTACCAAAATCTTCCCATGACTTCTTTTTGGATTCAACAACTATTTGTTTCGCTCTGTTTCTTTCATCTACGTACAAATCCCTGTCTGCCTCGGCCCTTGTTTGGAGCCATTTCTGATAAGCCTTCTTTTAACGTTTACAGGCTGCTCTCACTTCATCATTCCACCAAGATGTTCGCCTTTTCCCATCTTTAAACACAGTTGTCCCTAGGCATTCCCTTGCTGTTTCTACTACAGCATCCCTATATGCCACCCATTCACTTTCTATATCCTGAACCTGCTTACTGTCTACTGTTCGAAACTTCTCACTAATCATATCCATGTACTTCCGTCTAATTTCCTCGTCCTGGAGATTTTCTACCCTTATTCGTTTGCAGACAGATTTCACTTTCTCTACCCTAGGCCTACAGATACTTAGTTCACTACAGATCAGATAGTGGTCTGTATCATCGAAAAATCCGCGAAAACCTCGTACATTCCTAACAGATTTCCTGAATTCAAAGTCTGTTAAGATATAGTCTATTATGGATCTGGTACCCCTAGCCTCCCATGTGTAGCGGTGAATAGCCTTATGCTTGAAGAATGTATTCGTAACTGCTAAACCCATACTAGCACAGAAGTCCAGCAAAAGCTTCCCATTCCCATTAGCTTACATATCTTCCCCACATTTACCAATCACCCTTTCGTATCCTTCAGTTCTATTCCCAACTCTCGCATTGAAATCGCCCATTAGCACTATTCTATCCTTGCTGTTGACCCTGACCACGATGTCACTCAATGCTTCATAAAACTTGTCAACTTCATCTTCATCTGCACCCTCACATGGTGAATACACGGACACAATTCTTGTCCTAATTCCTCCCACTGACAAATCTACCCACATCATTCGTTCATTTACGTACCTAACAGAAACTATGTTGCGTGCAATGGTATTCCTGATAAAGAGCCCTACCCCAGACTCTGCCCTTCCCTTTCTAACATCCGTCAAGTACACTTCATAATCTCCTCTCTCTTCCTCATTATCTCCCCTTACCCGAATATCACTTACTCCTAGCACATCCAGATGCATCCTCTTTGCTTACTCAGCCAGTTCTACCTTCTTTCTTCCATAAGCCCCATTAATATTGATAACTCCCCATCGAATTCCATTTCGTTCGCCAAGTTGTTTCCAAGGAGTCCCTCGCCTGTCAAATGGAAGTGGGACTCCATTAATCCCATAGGTCCGAGGCTTGCTTAAAGTGTTCTGAGCTCGGTAAATTCATGAAGCAGGATGCTGGCCTACTTGCACATAGTCCAAGTGAGGATCTCTCCTCTAACGGGTTATGGACCACCGGTGAATTGTATAGTCCTAGCCGCCTGAGCACAAGGAGGGCCACGACTCAGAATATGTCCGAGATGCCCACTCCCTTTCCATAGCAACTGGTATCCCGACTCTCAGGACCACTTACTAGGCCACTCAGTCGTTGCCCATGGTTCACGAACTAGAACGTGACTACAGTAACCCACAAACATGAACCATTTTGGTATGATAGTCTTCTGATAAAAATCAGGGCAATTGGACTAAACAAAAGAGTGAATAAATGGGTGACTACACTTCTAGAAACCGAGCTCGATATCTGCAGTCGCTTACGTGCGGCCAGTATCCAGTATTGGGAAGAGAGTGGGTTCGAACCCCACTGTAGGTAGCACTGAAGATGGTTTTATGTGGTTTCCAATTTCCACACCGGGCAAATGCTGGGGCTGTACCTTAATTAAGGCCACGACCCCTTCCTTCCCATTCCTAGCCCTTTCCTGTCCCTTCGTCGCCATAAGACCTATCTGTGTCAGTGCGACGTATAGCAACTTGCATAAAAAAACTCACTTCTAGAAAATATAACTCAAAACATTAGAGTAATTATCTAATCCTGTAATGATTAAGAGAAGAGTTCCACAAAGCAGTATTATTGGACCTTTATATTTTCTTATATTAATTATTTTTCTACTTTAGCAGTGGCGAAGTTGGAGCTCGTGGCTCTCCCGTAACCTCGTAAATTAGAGGATAGTGCATTTAAAAAAGAAATAATCTATTATAAAACCAAAGTTAACCAAGAAAAGTTACAGACCTCAAGAACATATAATGAAGAAATAAATCAAAGCTCACCAAACACAAGGAAAGAAATTCGGAGCATAAACGTGGAAAGAGAGACATCGTAAAGAATAATAATTAAAATACATACAGAACATATAATCCAATTTATAAACAGAACACAATACATAACTTAACGGGAAAATAAGTCTATGGCAATAAACAGTGATATTACTTTAACTCTATTTACATGAGCTAAAAGCTAAATATTATGTAGGCCCATATATACACCATAATAATAAAAATAAAGAATGAAAATCTACATCCTGTTTCCAGTGATTTGACCGGGTCAGGAATGGAATGGAATACTAGTGGCTTTACGTCACACCGACGCTGATAGGTCTTATGCCTACGATGGGATAGGAAAGGCCTAGGCGTTGGAAGGGAGCAGCCGTGGCCTTAATTAAGGTACAGCCCCAGCATTTGACTGGTGTGAAAATGGGAAACCACGGAAAACCATATTCAGGGCTGCCGACAGTGGGATTCGAACCCACTATCTCCCGGATGCAAGCTCACAGCCACGCGCCTCTAATGCACGGCCAACTCGCCCGGTAGAAATGGAATGAAGCCTCCATCTAGCGGCGAGGATAGGAATTGTGCTGGCTGCCGATGCCTGTCGCACTCCTCTGGGGCAATGATTAAAGAATGACAGATGAAATGAAATGATATTGGAGAGTGTTGCTGGAATGAAAGGTGACAGGGAAAACCGGAGTACCCGGAGAAAAACTTGTCCCGCCTCCGTTTTGTCCAGCACAAATCTCACATGGAGTGACCGGGATTTGAACCACGGAACCCAGCGGTGAGAGGCCGATGCGCTGCCACCTGAGCCACGGAGGCTCAAATACAAATAATAATAATAATAATAATAAGTAGCTGATTTACTCGTGCTTCGTTACGGAATTTTCTGAAAGACTGACTTCGTGGCTTTCCTAACTGAAGTCAACATGGGTCATTACAAAAACGTCAGTAGGAAAGTAGCGATTAAAAGCAATGTTATCATATAAAATACTCTATCAGATGAAAAACCACACATTTTCTCACTTTTAAAAAGTAGTACTACGGTGCCGATCTAACAGTCCAAAGTTCCAGAGCTGGAATGAGAACGCCGCAGACAGCCAAGACCACTTGTAACAATTTGAGAATAATATTAAATAAAATCATGAATAAAAATATATAAATAAATAACATTACTTAAAAACTTCATAAAATACTTGAAATAAATTAAAAAAATATTTAATCGAAATGTCCGTAGTATGGGCGCCAGAGTTCACCAGAATGGATCCCTCGAATTTAGCTAGAGCATGATAATTCTTTATATCCCAGGGCGTGTACATAATGCTGCGTACTGGTACATCTGCTTCAGGCCTTACCTAACCTTCTGAAAACGACTAACTAGATAGGAACTGCACCTAGGTTCATCAATAACTCCACTGATTCTAAAATATCTAACTATATTCTAAATCAAATCCGTGCTTGAGCACTTCATCAACACACCAAAATACACTTATCGTATATAAACAAAAGATTGCTGGAAGACTCCTTATTTACAACAACAACAACAACAACAACAACAACAACAACAACAACAACAACAACAACAACAACAACAAAGAAAACAGTGGGAAAACGAAAGCGAGAACTAAACCACCATTTGTAGTTAGTTCGTTGAACAATGTACATATATGTATATAAGAACCCTTCACTGTCTCTGTATCAACACGACTTGCCGATTCTCATAATCGGCAGTTATAACATCACACAGATACTGTACCTCGTAATACTGTGTTCACAGACTTTAACACTGGTTGTAAAGATATATACATTTGAGCAACACACGCTTGTCGATCCTGAACATAAATTATGGAAAGTCTCAGATAGCTTTCACCAACATATAATGCCAGGCCGCCACAAGTGCTAAAATACCTAATGCGTAAGCACTCCATAATTTGTGGATCAGCCACTTTCCACGAACATAACAAGACTACGTTCCACGAACGTTTGAAATCCAGTCCATTGTAGCCGTGTCACTCGAATACCGTATACCCTGCACTACTTCCTTCTCGTACAGTGTGTCAGTTGTGGGTTCTCTTCCGCTGTGATGTCAAACTATATAAAGACCTCAGGTCTCACATGATACGCCGAGATTGATCCTGGCCAGCCAATCATGGTAGATCGTCTTGTCAAGACCATGCCCTGAACTTCTCCTTGGTCCCAATACATAAACAAACTCTCTGGGGTGTTTCACATGAGTCATAGAACTTTCCTAGCACAACATCAACAAGCTCATGTGATTCTGGGCTATTTACATGATTCATCGAACTTACCGACAACAACAAGTACATCACATAAGACACTGGGATGCCCGCATGAGTCATACAAATTACCAGTGTTCAAAATAGCAATGTTTTCCCACTCGTTGTTCAAAGCAAATTACTCATACTACATATATGGAGATCTCTCAGCTTACAAATATAAATGACAAAGTATACAAACGAAATACTGCCGATAATAATAATAATAATAATAATAATAATAATAATAATAATAATAATAATAATAATAATAATAATAAATCGAATACTGACAATAACATCTCTCACTTCTACATATAGTGCGAGGGTGTGATATATGTACTATCACACACTCCTTTGCCATTATTTTGTTAAATATGCACACTGCGCATTCCAGTCAGGGCCTCAGAGTAGGGATTGAATAGCTCGAATTTTATGATGAACCAGCGCGTTACGTACCGGTAGTATCAGTAAATTTAGGAACCACAGGAATGGCATGCTAAAGAAGAAAGTTAACAAACTCCCCAGCTTCTTCCTGCCAATATTCAGGCAGACTGTTACACTCGGTACAACCGGGCGAGTTGGCCGTGCGGTTAGGACCGCGCAGCTGTGAGGTTGCATCCTGGAGATAGTGGATTCGAACCCCACTGTCGGCAGCCCTGACTATGTTATTGCGTGGTTTTCCATTTTCACACCAGGCAAATGCTAGTGCTATACCTTAATTAAGGCCTAGGCCGCTTCCTTCACACTCCTAGCTCTTTCCTATACTATCGTCGCTATAAGACCTAACTGTGTCGGTGCGACGTAAGGCAAATTTAATAAAAATTCTCGGTACGTAGCAGTAATCCTATCCATCGGAGATGAATGGCAACAGAAGACACAAAGCACATCACAACAAACAATGGTCAAAGTAATGTTATTGTTGATAAATTTTATGAGATTTCTATATTGTAGGCCTTCACATTTAGTTTTTTCGACTCCGTGATATTAGGGCGTCTTATAAAATTATTTATAGCGTAGACTGTAGTTACTTATTCTCCGACTTTGGATACCGATTTTCATTAAATCCTTTTTACCCATTTTCTCGTGACTCGGCGCTGATATGAATCCAAGTCATTTAGTATTTAAGTTATATAGTATTTATCGATACGACCACTAACAACATAATTATTTGGGAATTAAATGTTAGGCCATCCCCTAAACTACCATTTCCCTCAGCGTGAATACAATTATGTATGACCTAAATTATAGGAACTTGTTCTCCGAGTTTGCATACCGATTTTCATTAAGATAGGACCACTAATAACATAAATATTTGAGAATTCTATTATAGGCCTTCCCCTAAACTACCGTTTCCCTCAGCGTGAATACAATTATTTATGGTCTAGATTATAGCGAATTATTTTCTGACTTCGCCTACCGATTTTTGTTAAGATACGACAATGAATAACATAAATATTTGAGAATTAAATTTTAGGCATTCCCCTAAACTACCATTTCAATCAGCTTGAATAAAATTATTTACAGCCTAGATTGTAGCGACTTATTTCCCGACTTTGTATACCGATTTTCATTAAATTCTCTTCAGCCGATTTCTCGTGATGCGTGTACAGACAGACAGACAGACAGACAGACAGACAGACAGACAGACAGACAGACAGACAGACAGACAGACAGACAGACAGACAGACAGACAGACAGACAGACAGACAGACAGACAGACAGACAGACAGACAGACAGACAGACAGACATTAAGGAAAATTAAAAAATGCATTTCCTTGTTACTGTGAATACGACTGATACAGGAAATACCATCGTTTTTAAAGTCTGAGCAGTGTACAGACAAAACTCTTATTTTATACTGTATGTATAGATAACCTAATATTAATTATGGGAATAAATAGTATTCTTCAATTGTGCAGTAAAATGGCAATGTTTGGCTACATATCACAATCACACGAACTATTATACGTCACCATTCACACGAAACAGTCAGAGGTATTCAAAAGGTAATCTTTACATGCAGTCTTAAAATTTGATATTGTATGACGGCAGCTGGAAGTGAAAGAACATTAGTAAAGAAGTGTAATCAGATATAAAACTTTTTGCGGATGATGTTATACTGTATAGATTGATAAATACTGTAAGTTACAGGATAGTGCGCGACCTCGACAATACTGAGAAATGGACAGCAGACGGTGGTACGACGGTAAACGGAGTGAAAAGTCAGGTTGTGTGTTTTACTAAGAGAAGAAGTCCTCTTGGTTTCAATTGCTATGTTGATGGGGTGAAAGTTCCTCATGGGGATCTCAGTAAGTACCGAAGTGTCAATATAAGGGAAGACCTTTATTGGGGTAATCACGTAAACAGGATTGTAAATAAAGTTTGCAGATCTAGTATGCAGATCTCGTAAGACTATGAGGGTATTCAGAGGTTGTAGTAAGGATGCAAAGTAGAAGGCATGTAAGTCTCTGGTAAGACCACAACTGAGAACTGGAAACAGTCCAAAGAAAAGTAGCACTATTCTTTCTGAGTGATTTCCTATACGAAATTATTGCAAACTTTGAGTTGAAAAGATTAGGCAGTAAGGTGACGAGCTGCTCGACTAAATAGTATGTTCCGAGCTGTTAGTGTAGAGATGGCGTAGAATAACGTTAGTAGACGAAAAACGTTGAGTGGTGTTTTTACAATTAGAAAAGATCACAATAGGAGGAGAACATTGTAATTCAACAATAAAATGCAGGCAAATATTCGCTTTTAGCAAGAAGAGTAAGGGATTTGAATAATTTACCAAAGGAGATGTTCGACAGATTTCCAACTTCTTTGACATGATTAAAGAAAAGGCTAAGTAAAGAACTAAATGTAGATCAGTAGTGATTGATTGGTTGATTGAAGGCAGCCTGAAAATATCTGACGGCAGAGAATTAGATGACTTACATTGCATAACAAAATGGTCCGAGTTCAAAAAGAATAACGTGGCAAGGTAGGAACCTAAACTTGAACATTGGAAAGAAATCTTTTGAAAAAGTGGCGATTTGACCGTTAAATATCAACTCCGACCCCTCGTGTGGGGTACTGATACAAATATCTTCGCGGAGCATGACCTGTTGGTACCACGACGATTGGCCTACGAACCTCAGTGGCATTCTTTTTTATAAGTTGCTTTACGTCGCACCAACACAGATAGGTCTTATGGCGACGATGGGATAGGAAAGGGCTAGGAGTGTGAAGGAAGCGGCCGTGGCCTTAATTAAGGTACAGCTCCAGCATTTGCCTTGTGTGAAAACGGGAAAGCACGGAAAAGCATCTTCAAGGCTGGCGACAGTGGTGTTCGAACCCACTATCTCCCGAATACTGGATACTGGCCGCATTTAAGCGACTGCAGCAATAGAGCTCGGTAGTGACAAAGTTGTCCAATAATATGTGATAATTTCTTAATATGTTTCATATCAGCTCCTGATTTGTGATCATTGAATTGATAATCTTACATCGACTGGTACGGAATGCACCGGAATGGTGCGGCTCGTCATTATCACGCTGCCCGTGTCACCAGGCGACCAGCCAGAATGTTAGTCACTCACCAGTCCCCACCCGATTTCTTAAATTTATTCCCTATGACCCTTTTTATCGAGAAAAATGTTGAGGTAAATGAAATAGCTTATGGCTTTTTGTGCCGGGAGTGTCCGAGGATATGTTCGGCTCGCCAAGTGCAGGTCTTTTGAATTGACTCCCGCAGGCGACCTGCGCGTCATGATGAGGATGAAATGATGATGAAGAAGAAACATACACCCAACCCCCGTGCTAGCGAAATTAGCCAATGATCCCCTGCTGGGAATAGAACCCGGGACCCATATGACCAAAGGCCAGCACACTAATCATTTAATCATGGAGCCGGACAATGTTGAGGTGAGAGAAGAAGATGACTTCAATCAAGTCGTAAAATATTTTTTTAAAAAAACATACTTTAACCACCTAGGAATTTAGTCCCTATTGTCTTACAGCCATGTCATATGCCTGATGTAAAAATGACAAACAACGAGATAAAACGGTTAGAGCTGCCGATGGTGAGTATCGAGCTCACCTTAGTCCGAGTACGAGCATGAAGCTAGATCACTCGGACGAAGAGCCATCCTTGTCAGCAAATGGAAAACATGGCCTTTTGCGCTACAAGCAGCATTCACACTTTGGCCACACCTTGACGGCACTCAGAGGGACAGAGGGCCCTGAGATGATGTAGGGAGGGATATCCTAACGACCCTATAAAGCAGTCACTTTACAGCCCGTGGCGAATCTTACCTGGTCGTCTGGACGACTGCTCTTCGTGATGGCTGCACGCCACGTTTAGGTGCACTGAAACATGAATTATAAACCTGCTCTGCACCAAGCGGTATAACAGAGCAGGGCATCTTACGATCAGGGTAGGCTGATGAGTTAGTTACACACCAATTACAAATACAAGTATAGACAATACCGAATCTACATCTACATATTGCTAAACAGACTTCACACACTGGTGCGTATACCTGAGCATTTAAAACAATATATTTGCTTAATTTTCTTGGAGCAGTTAGGGCTGAGGAGCCTTCTTTTTCACTGAAACAAGGTTAACTATTTATTTATTTATTTATTTATTTATTTATTTATTTATTTATTTATTTTCATCAGCAGCAGCATAGTGACGAATTACAGAGATGTATTCAATAGTTCTTCCTTTCTTTTTTATCTGTTTACCCTCCAGGGTTGGTTTTCCACTCGGAATCAGCGAGGGATCCCATCTCTTCTGCCTCAAGGGCAGTGTCCTGGAGCGTGAGACATTGGGTCGGGGGATACAACTCAGGGAATGACCAGTACCTCACCCAGGCGGCCTCACCTGCTACGCTGAACACGGGCCTTTGTGGAAGATGGGAAGATTGGAAAGGATAGACAAGCAAGAGGTAAGGAAGCGGCCGTGGCCTTTAGTTATGTACCGTCCCGGCATTTGCCTGGAGGAGAAGTGGGAAACCACGGAAAAGCACTTCGAGGATGGCTGAAATGGGAATCGAACCCACCTCTACTCAGTTGACTTCACGAGGCTGAGTGGACCCTGCTCCAGCCCTCGTACCAGTTTTCATATTTCGTGGCAGAGCCAGAAATCGAACCCGGGCATTCAGGGATGGCTGCTAATCACGCTAACCACTACACTAGAGAGGCAGCCGTTCAACAGTTATTACACTAAAATGAGAAAAATACAAACATTTACAAAGGTCACTAATTTACACAAAAAGAACTATACACCCTTGGGAAACTAATAAAGTCACTAGCTTGCTCCGTGGATCGTTGGCAGAGTGTCGCCCTCCTGATCCCTAGATCGGGGGCACAAATCCAGCAATGTAGTCGGATTTTTGAATGGTGGAAAGAACGTCACTACTCCATGTCTACGATGTCGACATGTAAATTTTACAATTTGCTTAACTTCGCACCGACACAGATAAGTCTTACAGTGTAGACGGGATAGGAAAGGGCTATGAGTAGGAATTGTCCGTAGCCTTGATTAAGGTACAGCCTCAGTATTTACCTGGTATGAAACCACGGAAAACCATATTCAGGGTCGCCGAGGGTGAGATTAGAACCCACCATCTCCCGATTGCAAACTCGTATCAACGCGACTCTAACCGCACGGCAACTCGCTCGGTCATTTCTTTATCACCGTATAAAACGAAAGGACGAAATTGACACGCAAGCAGCCTCGACGACATCAAATCAAAATGCCTACACACAGTAGCTGTGGCCATACAATTATGTATTACTTTTATTATTAGGAAATAATAAAACTAACCTATGAAACAATACTGACAAGTGTATTAGGACTTTTGATGATAATAATGTACACCTCTGTGATGTAGTGGTTAGTGTGATTAGCTGCCACAATCGAAGGCCCGGGTTCGATTCCCGGCTCTGCCACGAAATTTGAAAAGCTGTACGAGGGCTGGAACTGGGTCCACTAAGCCTCGAGAGGTCAAGTGAATAGAGGTGGGTTCGATTCCCACCTCAGCCATCCGCGATGTGGTTTTCCGTTGTTTCCCCACTTCTTCTCCAGGCAAATGCCTGAATGATACCTAACTTAAGGCCACGGCCGCTTCCTTCCCTCTTCCTTGTCTATCCCTTCCTATCTTCCCACCCCCTAAGACCCCTGTTCAGCACAGCAGGTGAGGCCGCCTGGGCGAGGTACTGGTCATCCGCCCAGTTGTATCCCCCGCCCCAGAGTCTGAAGCTCCAGGACACTGCCCTTGAGGCGGTAGAGGTGGGATCCCTCGCTGAGTCCGAGGGAAAAACCAACCCTGGAGGGTGAACAGATTAAGAAGATAATAATAATAATAATAATAATAATAATAATAATAATAATAATAATAATAATAATAATAATAATAATAATAAAGCAGTTAGGCCTATTCTGACTACTTGGTCTTAATGGCAGATTACGCCGAAAGCGTGCAGTCTAACATCTTGGAACTTGAAAATAGGTGCTAAATCGATGTCAGTAGGTAAACAATTCAAAAGAATTAAATGTCAGTTTGAAGATACAAAGCTGGAACAGGTAGATAATTTCAAGTATTTAGGATGTGCATTCAACCAGGACGGTACTATAGTAAGTGAGATTGAATCAAGGGTGCAGCAAAGCTAAAATGAAATGAAATGGCGTGCCTGGAATCGAAACCGGGACCCCTGTGACTAAGCCCAATATGCTAACCATTTAACCATGGATTCGGTCGTAGCAAAGCTAATGCAGTGAGCTCGCAGTTGCGATCAACAGTATTCTGTAAGAAGGAAGTCAGCTCCAGGACGGAACTATCATTACCTTGGGCTGTCTTCAGACCAACTTTGCTTTACGGGAGTGAAAGATGGGTGGACTCAGGTTATCTTATTCATAAGTTAGAAGTAATAGACATGAACGTAGCGAGAATGATTGCTTGTGCAAATAGGTTGGAAAAATGGCAAGAGGATATTCGGATTGAGGATATAAGGTCTAATTTAGGTATGAACTTGATGGATGAAGCTGTATGCACAATTCGGCTTCGCTGGTGCCGTCATGTGGGACGCATGGATGAGGATAATAGGGAACATGCATAATTTTTAAAATATATATTTTTTGAAAAGTACACCAATGAAATAGTATGTAAACGTATTACATTGTGGTAAGTTGCCTTGTTTTCTACCGTTAAAAACATATTTAAAAGTGCCTTTCCGCAAGGCGAGTGAAACGGCCTCTGATGTAATCGGCGCGCTGTGACGTCACGATCCAGTACCGCATGCAGCTCTACCAGCCATTGTGCATCAGCCGTTACTAAAAGCCGATTGTTTATTATTCGTGATCGCGAATAACTTCAAAATGACAGAAGAAAGGTTCAAAACAGCACAGTCAGACAATATACCACGTGTAGATGTCATCATTCTTGAAAAATACTGACTTTTGTGGCCGCAGAAATTCGCGGATAAAAAGCAAGTTTGTAAGTGGCATCTTTTATATACGTGCAATGTTCTGTAACTTATAGTATTAGGATAACAACGAACCTGGATAGAAATCACACCACTTTCAACATTTCCTTCTAGACTGATTCCCATATTAAAGAATGACATTACATTTTCGGGCTTTCAACATTAGTAAAGTAAGAAATCGTTTTTTTTATATTTGATTTACGTCGCACCGACACAGATGTCTTATGGCGACGATGGGAGTGGAAAGGCCTAGGAATTGGAAGGAAGCGGCCGTGGCCTTAATTAAGGTACAGCCCCACCATTTTCCTGGTGTGAAAATGGGAAACCACGGAAAACCATCTTCAGGGCTGCCGACAGTGGGGCTCGAACCCACTATCTCCCGATTACTGGATACTGGCCGCACTTAAGCGACTGCAGCTATCGAGCTCGGTAAATCGGATTTCAGCACTAACATAAACATATAGGTAGCATTATAGTACTAGTCCGCCTCTGTGGTGTAGTGGTTAATGTGATTAGCTGCCACCCCCGGAGGCCCGGTTTCGATTCCCGGCTCTGCCATGAAAGATGAAAACAAATAGTACGAGGGCTGGAACGGGGTCTATTCATCCTCGGGAGGTCAACTGAGTAGAGGGGATTCGAATCCCACCTCAGCCATCCTCGAAGTGGTTTTTCGTATTTTCCCACTTCTCCTCCAGGCACCTATGGCCACGGCCGTTTCCTTCCCTCTTCCTTGTCTATCCCTTCCGATCTTCCCATCCTCCAACAAGGCCCCTGTTGAGCGTAGCAGGCGAGGCCGCCTGGGCGAGGTAATGGCCCTCCTCACCAGTTGTATCACCATACCCAAAGTCTCACGCTCCAGGACACTGCCCTTGAAGCGATACAAGTGAAAACCCTCGCTGACTCCGAGGGAAAAACTAACCCTGAAGGGTAAACTGATTAAGAAAGAAAGAAAGAAAGAAAGAAAGAAAGAAAGATCATAGTACGAGAAACATCTTGGTGGAGGGAAAAAGTTAAACATGATAAAGATAAAGATAAATATGACTTCATCTAGTTTTCACAAGTCGGGCTCAGTGGTTCAGACGGTTGAGGTGCTGGCCTTCTGACCCCAACTTGGCAGGTTCGATCCTGGTTCAGTCCGGTGGTAGTTGAAGGTGCTCAAATACGTCAGCCTCGTGTCGGTAGATTTACTGGGACGTAAAAGAACTCCTGCAGGACTAAATTCCTGCACATCGGCGTCTCCGAAAACCGTAGAACTAGTTAGCGGGGCGTAAAGCCAATAACATTAATTACATTTGGCTTTTAACAAGCTGAGCAAGAAAAGTGTCTTGGTGACATTTTAGTTGTTCAATACAGGAATGTCTTCGGGTGCTGTGACTTTTTTTTTGCCATTTGCTTTACGTCGCACCGTCACAGGTAGATCTTATAGCAACGATGGGACAGGAAAGGCCTAGGAATAGGAAGGAAGTGGCCGTGGCCTTAATTACAGTACAGCCCCAGCATTTGCCTGGTGTGAAAATGGGAAACTACGGAAAACCATCTTCAGGCCTGCCGACAGTGGGGTTTGAACCCACTATGTCCCGCATGCGAGCTCACAGCCGCGCGCTCCTAACCGCACGACCGACTTACTCGGTATTTTTACCCTTCAGTTTATTGATTTGGCTTGTATAACCTAAAACTTAGGCTATGTTGAATAATATTTTACACACCAACATCGCCATTTTCACCTGTGTGCAATTATGTTATTTATTTCATTAATATTATGACAATTATTATAATTGAGCATTGTTAAATAAGACCCCAACAGACAAGCGTCGGTTTTGTGTAGAGATATACATTTGTTAAATTCACGTTGTTTTCTTTCATGATGTACACGCCTATTTTTTGTTATATTAGAGAGTATTTAGCTATAGCCTAAATTTCTTTACAAATGTAAGCTCTTCAATGAACACATAAATAACTGTCGCATGCCAAGATAAACTGGTATAATTAGAGCTGTCAATATGTTTCATAACCCCTTTGATTTATTACCCTGACATAGATCTCACAAAACATAGGTTAGGTTTGGAGAATACTTTAATAATCAGCATTAATTAATGTACTGTTTATTACTTTAATATTCCAAGATGTAACTGAAGCATTTTATTAAAGCATCATACCTTAAAATTTAAAGTTTTACCCCTAGAACAGCTGGCATGGAAAAGTGATTGAAAATTCAAACAAATTCAACTTACGTTAAAACGATCTTCAAAAAAATAAACTGTACACTTTTCCGATATATCACCAACATTTCTCCGGCTCGCCAAAATCCATTTCTCCCCAGTTTTAGCATCTTTGGAACATTTATAAACAATTTGTTTGGGATAGTATGCGATGTGCTATTGCACATCGGAACTATACACCATTTATAGGTTTTCTGCCTCACTGTCTGCGCAGGATTCATTTTAAGTCTAAAATATACCACTCAGTTTATTATCCAATGTATAGACCTCGAATTTAACTATACCAGACACTAACATAAAGTAGAAATACGCAAAGTGTATCCTGCTTCTCACAGCACACACTGTGTTATTTCGTCTGCTAATTCAGTCAACCTGTACGATGACGTCAGACCAATGAGATCGCGTACTTGAGTCACGTGACAGTTTCGTACTTTAATTTAGATTTATATCATGTTTGGAGTTATTATTTGTACATTCTGATCACATTTTTGAATTCTGCATGAAATTTTGAGTCAGATTAACACATTTTTAATTAAAACCCCGGATCAGGCATGTTCCCTATTATCTAGGAGGATAATGGACTCTGATATGGAGGGTAAGAGAAGTACAGGGAGATCAAGAAGACGATTGTTAGACTCAGTTTCTAAGGATTTAAAGATAAGACGTACAGAAGTAAACGAGGCCAGATAACTAGTTAGGGGATTGATTGTGGCGGCGGTTAGTACATTCACAGAGGCTTGAAGACTGAATGCTGAAAGGCATAACGGTCTGTAATAATAATAATAATAATAATAATAATAATAATAATAATAATAATAATAATTTCTGTGGTTTCCCCGCTTTCGCACCATGTAAGTGCTGGGGCTGTACCTGAATTATGACCACTTCCTAACCAATCCTAACTTTTCCAATCCTTACGTCGCCAAAAACCTTCTATGTGTTTATCTGACGTAAACGTACTAGAAAAATACATCAAACAAACAATAAAGCCCACACCCTAAAATAGAAAGTAAATATTTCTTATACTACGCTGGCTTTTGAATGATGTGTTCGACGTGAGGCTCCGTTACTCATCTGTTATGGCGTTCCAAACCCACGCTGCACTTACCGTGAAGGAGTGGGTGTACCCAAGGCCAACTAGATATACAGGCCATAAGGCTCCCCCTCCACTTCGGGAGCTACGTCACACTAGTCGCCAGCCGCTTCACTTCTCGCCAGTGACTTATAAGCTGATCTGAACTTCGCAGCAGTGAGGCTATCGATGGTGTTGAATGATTTAAACGTGTGTGAACATTGTGAATTATGGCCACGTCGTGTTGTATACCTGGTTGTAGAATAAACTACAGTTCAAAACAGCCTAATATTTCAGTGTTTAAATTTCCTACTGGCGTGTTTCGGAAACAAAAGTGGATCATAGCTTTCCATCGAACCGAATTCATCCCTTCAGCAAGCAAGCTCAGTTGTGTGCATAAAACACTTCGACGAAGTTTCGTAATTAGGGACGATTCCGTTAAAAGACCTGATGAGTCTCTTTTAACTGTAAAACCTAACCATTTAAAACTCTCAAACGATGCTATTCCTAAGTTTTAAAATGTGCCTGCCTATCTGTATAAAAAATCTTCCAACAACGAGCAAAAATCCTATTCAAAGACAAGAAGAAATTGAAAAACGGGAAGAGGAAGGAAAGAAAGAAAGCTGAGGAAGAATATGACAGGATCAAGGACTTCGACGACGTTCAGGGTAATTTCAGTATTAAACGCAAATTAGATTTGGACAAAGTTTCCGTCAACTTTAACAGCCAAAGTCTGTATTTTCAAAATGTATGTGACTGAGGAAAATATTCCGAAAATTGGTACTTCCTTAACATTAAACGAGGCTCTTGATTTTAAATCCATTAAACATGATATTTTCATGAGTTATAACCCTGATATACGTGCATTAGGTGATGGGGGCAAGGTATTAAAATGGTCAAATTAGAAAAGTATTTATAACTTCCTGTTTAGACCTGCTCGTAACTCAAAAGTGACTGTCCACGATAAAATAGAATCTGTACACAAAATAATCGATGAAATTGAAAGTGAAGTTAATGAGTGTATCATTACTGATAAATTATATATTTTTTAAGGAACAGTTAAATATAGCCTTTGCAAAGAAAGTATCTTACTCCTGTATTCTAATAACATGGTTCACTTCAATATTTTTCGCATTTCCTGGGGCGTAAAAGAAGATAAGACAGTCAACGTTTCTTACAATGCCCCACTTGGTTATTCACAGTCTTTTACTGCAAAACTAGGCAAGGGAAATTCGGGTATTGATGATTCACATTGGAATTACTTGAAAAAAGAAACCTAAATTGTTAAAGGAGCATGACATATTTTGTAACTTGTTGAATGGAGTCTACATAAAACGTGAGCTGAACTATAAAGGAGGAAAGGTTTTATTTTTGTTTTTGCTAGTGGCTTTACGTCGCACCGACACAGATAGGTCTTATGGCGACGATGGGATAGGAGAGGCATAACAGCTGGAGGGAAGCGGCCGTGGCCTTAATTAAGGTACAGCCCCAGCATTTGCCTGGTGTGAAAATGGGGAAACTACGGAAAACCTTCTTCAGGGCTGCCAACAGTGGGATTCGAACCCACTATCTCCCGATGCACGTTCACAGCCGCACGGCCAGATCGCCCGCTAGGAGGAAAGGTAGAGGGAGTTGCTTTTAGTAGTAAAAGCGGAGAAAATAACACTACATTAGCTACAACTGCACAAACTTTTATGTTGTCATCCAGTCTTTAAAAAAATAAAGACGTTGTTGATTTGTTTCCATGTAAGAACCTAATATGACATTTCTTAGAAGAACTAACTTTGCAAGTCTTTAAAGTATTAACAGATAGTCCTATAGCTTATAAGGTAGCATGCATAATTTCTAATAATAACAGGAAAATGTTTGAAAAGCTGTGCAAAAGCAATTTACAAACTACTTTTCAAAATCCATTTGACGAAACACACACACACACAAAATTGTTTGATACTGGTCATTTATTTAAAATCTTAATAAATAACTGGCTTAATCAAGCTGACAACTTATCCTGACTTTGACAACTCTGAGTCAGACAAAAAAATGTCTGAGTCTATCTAGTGCGGCCTTGGCTTGCTCCTGCCCTGTATAAAAAGGTGCCGTACCAGACTCTTTTAGAGCTACAAAATGTAAACCTGTATACTAATGTTTTTACATGAGGATTCTCAGAGAAAAAATTCTGACTTCGCTTGTCAACAATGTTCTGGAAAACGAAAATGTTTAAACATGCTGTGATTAAATAAATTGTTTTAAACATTTCGTTGACAGATGTATATACATCTTTTGTAATATATTATTGAATAACAATAGAAAAGTTACCGTAGATAAACTCATCGCTGAGAAGAAGAAATCCTCAGGAAAATAAAAATGTACAAACTGAAACCTTAGGAATTCTTAGGTAAGTTTTAAGTTGCAGCTTAATTTCTAAGAAAGGTTTCAGACTTTTGTTGTGAATTGCCATCATGCATTTTCCTAGTAACATTAAAACTTTTTGTATACGTATTATGCGTTCTAATCTTTTAAAGATACCGTGTTGAGTTACAAGAGACAGATGTCATCATAATTTTACGTAAAGAAATGTACATGTACTGCCCTTCCAGTTTTCTCCCCGCTTATAAAACTCGTGTAGTATACAAGCCTAAGTAAAGCCACAATTGAAGGAGTGTTCAATTTTATCGTTAAGGTTGAATAAATGAACAATATCATGGTGAAAGTGAGAGCGGGCCCTACACTGCCATGATGAACGCCAGCCACTAGCGTGACGTCACGGTCCAAGCCTTGTGGCCTGTCTATCTAGTGCGGCCTTGGTGTACCTGCCGTTTGGTGGTGTGTACAAGGATGGTAAGCGTGTTCCTGTTGTGAGTTCGGTGATTTAGGTAGTGGCGGGATAAATCTCCAATGTCGGCAGCTATGAAGATGGTTTTCCATGGTTTCCCAACGGATAATGTCGGTCTTGGCTGTTATATGACAACAGCAGATACTTTCCTAGTTTTAGCCCTCTCCTCTCCCCTTCATACTCTATAAACATTCAACTAAACATTCTCGTTTGGAAAGTGCGTAGCGCTTCTTGGAGAAATACATGCGGACTCTGTCAGCGAGGAGCGTGGTCTTGATATCAAATTATCAGTCCATTTAAATCCGACTCGTTGGCTGAATGGTCACTGTACTGGCCTTCAGTTCAGAGGGTCCCGGGTTCGATTCCCGGTCGGGTCGGGGATTTTAACCTTCATTGGTTAATTCCGATGGCTCGGGGGCTGGGTGTTTGTGCTGTCCCCAACATCCCTGCAACTCACACATCACACATAACACTATCCTCCACAACAATAACACGCAGTTACCTACACCTGACAGATGCCGCCCACCCTTATCGGAGGGTCTGCCTTACAAGGGCTGCACTCGGCTAGAAATAGCCACACGAAATTTAAAAAAAGTCCATTTAAACCACTTGGTCTTACAATTGGCTTTACGTCACATCGACACAGATAGGCCATATGGCGACGATGGGATAAAACAAAAGCTAGGAGTGGGAAGGAAGCGGTCGTGGACTTAATTAAGGTACAGACCCAGCATTTGGCTAACATGAAAATGGGAAACAACGGATAAACATCTTCAGGGCTAATGACAGTGGGGTTTGAACCCACTATAACTTAGTCTTAAACTGATATCCAGCAGGAGCTTCCTCCTGCGAATTACCTAACAATTTTAAAGTTTCATTTTGAAAGGCAAGATAATAATAATAATAATAATAATAATAATAATAATAATAATAATAATAATAATAATAATAATTCTTTCTTGATGATTTTACCCTCCAGAGTTAGTTTTTCCCTCGGATTCAGAGAGGGATCGCACCTCAACCGCCTCAAGGGCAATGTCCTGGAGCGTGTGATTTTCGGCAAGGGGATAAAACCGGGAAGGACGACCAGTACCTCGGCCAGGCGCCTCACCTGCTATGCTGAAGAGGGGCGTTATGGGGGCATGGGAAGGCTGGACGGGATAGACAAGGAAGAGGGAAGGAAGTGGCCGTGGCCTTAAGTTAGGTACCTTCCCGGCATTTGCCTGGAGGAGCAGTGGGAAACCACGGAAAAGCACTCCTAGGATTTCTGAGGTGGGAATCGAACCCTTTTCTACTCAGTTGACCTCCCGAGGCTGAGTGGACCCCGTTCCAGCCCTTGTAACACTTTTCAAATTTCGTGACAGAGCCCGGGGATCGAACCCGGGCCTCCGGGTGTGGCAGCTAATCACACTAACCACTACACCAGAGAGGCGGACTATAATAATAATAATAATAATAATAATAATAATAATAATAATAATAATAATAATAATAATAATTGTACCGGGCGGTACACCTCCACACCGTTTATTTAAAAGTTGCGCCAGTTGAAACTCCTCTTCTGGAGGAAGTCTGAACTTTATCTACGGTATTAATTTCCAAATTTCTCAGAAGATGTCCCTACCTGGAAAATTTTGAGTTTGTGAACTGTGTCATTTTCGACGTACTTTGTCTTGCTTGTATTAAGAAGTGTGAACTTTCTCTTCTAGAGGACACTACTGAAGATCAACAATAGTGCACCCTAGTGCGGAGTCAAAGAACTATTTTGGTGGAGAAAATTTAATTTCAGGAGTTTGTTCTTTGTTAAATTTCTTTCTGTCATTGTTTAAGTTGGCAATATTTACCCCTTTCTTCCCCTTGTTTTGAATGTATCCAATCACGAATTTTTTCAATTAATTTCTGACCAATCTGGTGTATCTTTCCCCAACTTGAATCTGTTGCGGGGTCCTACCCAATAAAATCTTTGTGGGAGGGTGTTTTCTTTCCCCTAACGCCTAGAACCTTCTGCGAGAGTATTTAAACTGCTGATTTTAGGGTCTCCGAGCCACTTCTGTTCCATCTTTCAGTGTATTAAGTACATAGCGGGAGGCGGGAAGCGCCTCTTTCCTCGGCAGCGGTCAACAATAAGGTAATGGCCGATTAATAAATTTTTTCTTTGCCAGCTCAGCAGTTTAACTTTCGGGGCAGGTTCTAAGCGTTCCCCTATGTAACCTTTTCCTAAAATGTAACTTCTCTTTTCTTCTATTCTCTTGTAAAGTGACATACTGGGATAGAGAGTGTTAACCCTCTCGAGCTCCCACTCACATTGTTTGAGGTGAACTTATTTTTCGCAACCTATTCTTCAGTAATGTAAGTTAGTAGTTTCTTAAGTCACCTCTGTAGTATGGGATTAGCCCTTGCATCAGTGGCCTTAGAGCCAAAATAGGTCTTAAGGACAAAGTGTATTAGGAGTGCAAGTTCGCCTCCTCTCAAATTGTGATTTTAGAGGTCATATATTAACTTTCTTGTCATTTAACAGACCTCAGTAGATTGGGTATTTTGCTCCTGTGTATATGTCCTTTGAGGACGGCTTAAAGGTGGAGTTCGGAGTGGCCTATGATAGGCTTGTATTTTAAGGGGAAGTTGCCCTTTTTGAAAATTGTGTTTCTGCCTCAAGGAGGCTTTTGGATGTAATTGGAAGCCGGTGTTTCTGGCATGTTTGGGGGTTTTCGGCCCCTTTGTTGTATGGTGTTCATTGTAAGGTTGGGCTCATGGCTCAAGAATTATGTTTCTGACCTTTTGAAGCCCCAAATGGGGTACCTATGTAAATGTAATTGTCAATCGTGTTTCGGCTACTAAGTACCTGTTCTATTTGTTGTTACCTAATTTTGAAAAGAAAATATAACCTTGCTAAATTTTAAAATTAATTTCACTTTAGTAGCTTGAGACCCCTTCACCACCCAGCACCTTCTTTCATGCATAACTACCACCAAAACACGGTAACAATAATAATAATAATAATAATAATAATAATAAATAGCATTATGATAATTATTTGGGGATATTAGGTCGTAATATCCCCAAATAATTATCATAATGTCATTTAGTGGTCGTGAAAGTCTACGTATTAAAAATAATAAATAGAGTAATAATATATTAATAATTGACATTATTATTGACTTCTGCCTTTGCTGGCCGGACCTAGTGTTTACAGTGCACTACATCTTCTGGTATAGGCTAGAGCAATTTTGTTACTTTCATAGATCCGTCTCTGCCTTATCCTTGGCTTTGACAATATGAAAGTGACTGAGGTATGAGTGATGCTATTCTCCGGACCACCTTTTGAGCAGACTAAAGCGGAAGTGACGTCATTGTCTCGTCACACTCGCCGTGGTTGCCAAATGAGCCGGCGCGCGATTCAAAGTTGTACTCCACCACTATAATACTGCACAGCTCACGGATTGAACCTCGAATGGATTTAAAATAATTAATACATTCACGTATGCGTGTTAGAATCCTATACAGTTTTTTAACGGCTTACATCTTTAAACAATTAATTTACTGAATTACATTTTAAATGTAAAAACCTACAATCTGTTTTCCAGTCAATGATCGGGTCAGGAATGGAATAAATGAAGCCCCATCTTGCGGCGAGGACAGGAATTGAGCCGGCTGCCGAAGCCTGTTTCACTCCTCTGGGGCAATGATTAATGACTGACAGATGAAATTAAAATGATACTGGAGAGTGATGCTGGAATGAAAGATGACAGGGAAAACCGGAGTACCCGGAGAAAAACCTGTCCCGCCTTCGTTTTGTCCAGCAAAAATCTCACTTGGAGGGACCGGGATTTCAACCACAGAACCCAGCGTTGAGAGGCCGTCGCGCTGCCACCTGATCCATGGAGGCTTTCACAATTTTAATGTATTAACTACAATTTCACGCTTAAAGCATTGCGAACGAATTCTTTTGACATAAACAGTAAGCATTACATTCATTAAATTATTATTATTATTATTATTATTATTATTATTATTATTATTATTATTATTATTATTATTATCATAAGTATCAATATACAGTATATATAATATTTTATTAATTACTCACTATTATTATCTAAATATATGGCCTGATTCCTGATTGAAATGAGCTGCTACTCACGGGCGATTTATGAAAAAGCGAGAGAAGTGAGGATTATGTAGGGGCCTACTCGTACTGGAATTAACTTGAAACTGACAGATGAAGTTGGGGATCCAGGCGAAAACCTGTCCCACCTCCACTTTGTCCAGTACAATTTCAATAGTCCGCCTCTGTGGTGTAGTGGTTAGCTGATTAGCTAACACCCCCGGAGTTCCGGGTTCGATTCCCGGCTCTGCCACGAAATGTGAAAAGTGGTACGAGGGCTGAAACGGGGTCCACTCAGCCTCGGGAGGTCAACTGAGTAGAGGTGGGTTCGATTCCTACCTCAGCCATCCTGGAAGTGGTTTTCCGTGCTTTCCCACTTCTCCTCCAGGCAAAATGCCGGGAAGGTACCTAACTCAAGGCCACGGCCGCTTCCTTCCCTCTTCCTTGCCTGTCCCATCCAATCTTCCCATCCCTCGACAAGGCCCCTGTTCAACATAGCAGGTGAGGCCGCCTGGGCGAGGTACTGGTCATTTTCCCCAGTTGTAACCCCGACCCAAAAGTCTGAATCTCCTGGACATTGCCCTTGAGGTGGTAGAGGTGGGAACCCTCGCTGAGTCCGAGGGAAAAACCGACCCTGGAGGGTAAACAGATTACGAACGAACAATTTCAATAAATTAATTATTACAAATATATTTTTATAAGAAATATTATTATTATTATTATTATTATTATTATTATTATTATTATTATTATTATTATTATTATTGTTACGGAGTTTTCCGTGGTAGGTAGAGGTGAAAGAAGGTGCGGGTGTGAATAGGTCTCCAGCTACGAAAGCAAAATTAATTTAAAATTTAACAAGGTTATATTTTCTTTTCAAAAACAAAGAAATAACAAGCATGGCAGGTACAAAGTAGCAAATCAAAAAGGGTAGTTACAATATTTACAGGGGTTGGGCTTCGCGCCCAGATTTTACACTGCTTGGGCAATCAGCTCAGTTTTACCCCAAACACGAGTTTTAACAGAGGGGCAGAAAACCCCATTCATACCTAGGAGCCCTTGCTCCAAATTACACAGAAAAGCCTCCACGAGGCATACAACACTCAATTTTCAAAAGAGCCACTCGCTCTCAAAATTTAAACCAAACTCCACCTTCAAGTTGTCCTCACTGGACATAGACACAGGGGTAAAATACCCAACCTACTGAGGTCTATTAAATAAAAATGGGCAATTACATGACCTCTAAAATAACAATTTGAGAGGAGGCGAACTTGCACTCCTAATACACTTGTTTTAAAAAACCTAATCTGGCTCTAGGCCACTAATGCAAGGGCTAATCTCATACTACCGAGGTGACTTTAGAAAAGAGCAATTTGTTTTACATCAACGAAGAATAGGTTGAGAAAATAAGTTCACCTCAAGACAATGTGAGTGGGAGCTCGAGAGGGTTAGCACTCTCTATCCCAATATGCAGCTTAAAAGAGAATAGAAGAAAAGATCGTTACATTTTAGGAAAAGGTTACATGGAGGAACGCTTCGCACCCGCCCCGAGAGTTAAACTGCTGAGCTAGCAAAGAAAGAATTTATTAATCGGCCATTACCTTATTGATGACCGCTGCCGAGGAAAGAGGCGCTTCCCGCCTCCTGCTATGTACTTTATACACTGAAAGATGGAACAGAAGTGGCCCGGAGACCCTAAAATCAGCAGTTTATATCCTCTCGCGGAAGGTTCTAGGCGTTAGGGGAATGAAAACACCCTCCCACAAACTTTTTATTGGCTCGGGTACAGAAACATATCCAAGTTGGGGGAAGATACATCGGATTGGTCGGAAATAACTCAAAGAAATTCAGGATTGGTTAAATGCAAAACAAGGGGAAAGAGAGGGGTATACAGCCAACTTAAACAATAACAGAATTTTTTTTTAGCAAAGACAAACATTTGAAATAAAAATTTCTCCAACAAAATAGTTCTTTGACTCCGCACTAGGTTGCACTATTGTTGATCTTCAGTAGTGTCCTCTAGAAGAGAAAGTTCACACTTCTTACTTCAAGTGAAACAAAACCACATCAAAAATGACACAGTTCAAAAACTCAAAATTTTCCACGTGGTGACATCTTCTGAGAAAGTAGAGAATTAATAGCGTAGATAAAGTTCAGACTTCCTCCAGCAGAGGAGTTTCAACTGGCGCACATTTTAAATTAGCGGAGTGGAGGTGTACCGCCCGGTACAGACCTCCCCCCCCCAAAAGTTCCTCCCGGGGTGAGACATGAAATTGTTTGAAAACAAGGTCTAAGTTTTGATGTAGATATGGAGATTAATTGCCAAAAAAATATTTATAAGATTTTCTTAATTTGGTTTGATTTAGTTTCAAAATTTTGTTGTTGCAGATGAAGAATAGTTTTTAAGTTTGTAGAAGTAGAATTCTGAGGATAAACTTTTAATACTTAAAAGTGATGAAAAATTTTGCAATGTCCACCAAATATTGCTGTTGAATTCCCAAGTGTAGTCATTGCTTATCGTAACTGTCCATGTAGTTGATGTTGATGAAGTTGGATGGCCAGACCGGCCGTTGCAGCTTGCGTCCAAAGGAGGCCGCTCGGACCCCTCAAGTACCCTGAGATACCGCTCGCCCGCACTATGAGGGGAGCAGAGGTGTTGAAACACGCCGCGCCCGCGGTGAACATATACAGGCTGCGGGCAAGTAGCTGGTCGTGCGCCGCACATCAGCCTTGGCCGGGAGGAGAGCTCCGGCTCGCCGTGCACATGTCGTCCTCGCTGGGGCCGAGGGGGCCCGTCCTCGAACCCAGCCGCGGCACAGCGCCGCGCGGCTGCGGGGGCACTGAAACATTAAAGCTAGGCGGCAGAATTGTGTTGGACCATCATGTTTCTTTGGAGGGCACAGGCATGTAGAGAGATTGAGGGGCCAGCGGCGTGCAGATATCCATGGCATTTCATCTAAGCCAGCCACTGTGTGTAGTGGAGCAGGAGACGGGAGCGTGGTAATGGCCGTGGCAAGGACAGGATGGCAGTTTAACAAATCGGGGGAGGTTTACAAGAAATGCTTAAATATAGAGAAATATAATAGAAGGAGCAGAAAGCCTTAAGAGTGGAACAAAAAAAATATAACCTTCATATTCCTATCAAATTATATGAAGCAAGTTGAAACAAAATTTACACCGGTTTCACCTGGGACAGGTGAACCCTAAATATCCTCTCGGTGGCTGGATTGCTTACTAACAATGTAACCGGAGTAAGAAAATCGAGAATGATGCATGGCCCATGAAATCTGGGGGCAAGCTTGCCCGCGGGAACAAAATTCTTGACCATCACCTGGTCACCTACCTTCAAAGTGGTGGGTCTCCGTCCACGATCATACTTTTCTCTAACCTTTTCATGAGATACCTTAAGATTGGCTTTAGCCTTCTTCCAAAGATCTTTAATATTATCCGGATCTATTGTCTCGGGTAGAATGTCACTCAGAGACCAAAGGTTAGAGAGCGGCGTGTTGGGAACAAACTTGAACATCAAGGAAGCTGGAGTGAACTTATGAGATTCATGAACCGCCGAATTCAAAGCAAAAGCTAACCAATGCAGGGACGTGTCCCACCTGGAATGATCTTCATGATGATAGGCAATAAGTGCGGACCTGAGATTACGATTAACCCGTTCAGCCAGAGATGGTTGAGGGTAATAAGCAGAAGTAGTTACATGAGAGATGGATAAGTCAAAACAGAATTTACGAAATAAGTTAGATGTAAAAGCCTTAGCATTATCAGATACAATGTATTGGCACGGACCAAAAGAAGCAAAAATAGAATTTAAGCAAGTAATGGTAGACTGAGCGGTAGCCAGCTTAGTCGGAAATAACCAAGAAAATCTGGTAAAACCATCTACACACACAAAGATGAACTTGTTGGCATTACCCTTTGACTGGGGGAATGGTCCTACATAATCAATATACAGGCGTTCCATGGGGCGCGACGCTTGCTGGGAAGACAAGAGGCCTACCTTGGTGGACATGGTCGGTTTACTAAGCAAACAGGATTTACAAGCCTTTACTAGTTCACGGATTTCACCGTCCATACCTTTCCAGATGAACATTTCACGAATCTTTTCACGAGTTTTAAAGATACCAAGATGCCCTCCTAATGGGGTCTCATGATAATACTTCAAGATCATAGGTACAAGAACCGCTGGAACAACAACTTTCATCATCTTATCATGCCTCGAAGGGCAACAGAGAACACCATTCCTCAGAACATAAGGGACAACATGTTCCCCAGAAGAAAGGGTTTCCATTATCGGAGCCAGCGTCGGATCTTCACGTTGGTATTTCTCGATATCCCTAAAGAGCATGGGGGCATCCGTTAAGATGGCATTAACATCAGATAGTATGGACTCGGGAGGTGATGAACTGTCGACCGGTACTTGGGTCTCGACGTCGTTTGAAAACATACGGCTGAGTCCATCAGCGACAATATTTTCGGTACCTCTGATATGTCTAACATCAAACTGGAAGGCAGAAATACGGATGGCCCAGCGGGCTATACGACCAGTACGACGCGGCCTACCTAAGACCCAGCTTAAGGCTTGATTATCTGTCTCCAGGTCGAATTTAACATGTTCCAGATAGAGACGGAACTTCTCTAAGGCGAATAAGACTGCCAAACCTTCGAGCCCATAGATGGAATACTTGGCTTCTTGAGCCGACAATGTCCTAGACGCATAGGCGATGGGGCGCCTCCCTAGTTCAGTCTCTTGAAGAAGGACTGCAGCTACCGCTGACGACGATGCGTCGGTTTGGACAATGAATTTCTTCGAGAAATCAGGCATAGCAAGTACAGGGGCATTACAAAGAGCTAATTTAAGGTCTTCAAAAGCGGCTTGTTGAGAAGGTCCCCACTCGAATTTGATGCCTTTCCTACGAAGAAGGTTTAAGGGCGCCGCTCTATTAGCGAAGTTAGGAATAAATTTCCTGAAGAAATTCACCATACCAATGAACCTGGCGATACCTTTAATGTCCTTGGGAGGTTTAAAATCACGGATGGCCTGTGTTCTAGAATGATCGACTGCTACACCATCAGGTGACACAATATGCCCTAGGAAAGACATAGAGGGCTTAGCAAAGGCAACCTTGGACAACTTAACAGTTAACCCAGCCTTACGAAGGCGATCGAGAACCTCTCGCAGATGATCTAGATGTTCTTCAAAAGTCTCTGAAAATACGACGACATCATCCAAGTAGTGATATAAGTACTCAAATTTGATGTCGGAGAAGACCCTATCTAGTAGCCTAGTGAGTACAGCTGCTCCGGTGGGGAGCCCGAAAGGCACGCGGTTGTATTCGTATAAATTCCAGTCCGTGGCAAACGCTGTAAGATGTTTAGACTCTTCGGCAAGGGGAATTGATTATAGGCCTGATTCAAGTCCAAGATAGTAAAGAACTTGGCCTTACGAAACCATGAAAAACAAGAATGAAGGTCGGGAAGGGGCACAGATTGTAACACCACCTTCCGATTGAGAGCCCTGTAATCAATGACAGGCCTGAAGCCTCCTTGGGGTTTCGGGACTAAAAAAATAGGCGAAGAATACGCTGACTTAGAGGGCCTAATAATACCGTCCTTCAACATCTGATCGATGATTTCTTTTAGAGCCTTCATTTTAGGTGGAGATAGCCTATAAGGTGGAAAACGGACAGGAATCGAATCCGTGACCTCAATTTTGTATTCAATAAGGTCAGTAACACCAAGAGTATCAGAGAACACCTCGGGAAACGACTGACACAATTTGCGAATACTATCAGCCTGCTCCTCAGGTAGATGTCTAAGGTCTAACAACATCTCATCCTGGGTAGGCGAAATAGAAGAACATGATGCAGAATTACACTTTAATAGAGGGATATTACAATTAGAGGCAAATTTGAAAGTGCAAGACCTACTCTGAAGATCGAGCACAAGACCAGTGTGAGAAATAAAGTCCGCTCCCAATATAATGGGGCAAGACAAATGCTTGGCCACAAACAATTTAACTTTCCATGTGAATTGAAAAATACGAATTTTGACATATAAGGAACCGAGAATTTCTAATGGAGAGGAATTAGCCGCAACGTATTGGATCGCCGACAAACAATAGTTAGGAAGCTTGCAAACAGATTTCAATTTTGAATACCAATCAGCCGAAATAATAGAACAAACACTACCTGAATCTAAGAGAGTTGTTATAGGCTCGTTATTTAACTCAATTTTGAGAAAGGGGACCGGTGCGGGGGAATCCGCCGCAATCCTAAGACACTCTTTGGGACCTTCAAAAGATGAATTTGAAAATTGCTCGTTCCCTGAAGTTACAACCTGTTTACCCGGGGCTGAGTCTCGGGAAGATGGATTAGTCGACTCAGCCGAAGCCACTAGTCACTTTTTATTATTGGCATAGGTGGAATTTGCACCAGAAGTTGAGCAGGAGGGGGTGCTATTCGAATTGGGACAATTCTTGGCGATATGTGAGAAAGCCCCACATTTAAAACAGCCTTGTGATGACCCGGCTCCATTCCTTGTCCCACTTGACTTGATCAGTGGACACTTGTTGCGCAGATGGTCAGGCGACCCGCAAGCATAACATTTACGGGGATTGACTGGTCGTCGAGGTGGAGGCCGAGTATTACTAAAGGAAGGCGGGGGTTCTTTCGCGACACGCAAAGAATCGGCGTATCTAACTCCTTACGCTGAGACGGCCAATGCTTCAAGTTCAGAGAAAGTTTGCGGGCACGCCGCGAAACACAAATATGACCTGTAGGGTGGTGAAATCCCTTCCACAATAGCTTGTACAATCTGATCCTCAGGGAAATGAAGAGCAAACACCCTAGTATAAAACTTAATGTCATGAATGAACTCAGCCAAGTTTTCATCCAAGCGTTGTACACGGTAATAGTACTTCTGAATAAGGGAGGACCTGGCCCTAGCCGGGATGAAGTTAGCTAGCAAATGGGCATGGAAATCCTCAATAGATGATTGCTCGGCAATGGCTCTTACGATTTTATCTGAGAGAATACCAATAGCATACGGATAGATAATTTGCAAAATTTGACATGGAGAAAGAGAAAACACAAGGGCATGATCCTGAAATTCAACTGGAAATCTTAAAAAAGAAATTACATCACTGGTGGTATTAACGGAAAACTTAGAGATACCTCTGAGCAACATTGCCAATGGATGAGGCAAGCTGCTAAACCCGGGTGACATAGTAGGTAAAGGTTTCAATGGCAAAGAAGTTAATTCAGAACGGATGTTACTCAATGATGCACGACGTTCAGATTCGTTGTCCAATGGGGCAGGGATAGTTTGAGCAGCAACGGTTATCCTATTCACTTCTCCCTTGGGAGGCGCTTCCTCACTACCTGCATTCACTGTGGTGGGTAGATCGCTTTTGGGAGGAACCTCCCCTGTTAACAATTGAGTGACCTTGCTAGATAATTCAGACACATTTTCAAGCAGCGTACTAGCTTCCTTCTTCTGAACGTCATTCAACTTTAGAGACAACAGATCGTTACCCTATTCGAAAAATGATATAGCCTAGCTTGCACACGCTTAATTTGATTAGGAGAAGGATCATTTTCGTCAAAAAAACTAACTACAAAAGCTAGCCCAGTAATATTCTCCGTGATCGTGGAAAGAGAGTCGTCAATTTCTTTCTCTCCCAAATTGGGGATGGAAATGGGCAAATCTAGGGACTCTCTAAGCTTGTTTGTGTCTACTGCAACCGTGCCTCCAGATTGTACATTTCTAATAGTCAATTCATAGATCAACTCCTCCTTGCGCAAATAGTTAAGATGGAGAACATCGCGAGGGCCGGGCATGGTGACAGAACAATTTTGAAAAACTCAAAAAATTCCAGCAACAGGGAAAATAGTTAGAGTTCGGAACAAACAATATTTAGCCGTCAAAAGGGGCTAAATTGAGACCCATTCAACCACGCTCTGCTACCACTTGTTACGGAGTTTTCCGTGGTAGGTAGAGGTGAAAGAAGGTGCGGGTGTGAATAGGTCTCCAGCTACGAAAGCAAAATTAATTTAAAATTTAACAAGGTTATATTTTCTTTTCAAAAACAAAGAAATAACAAGCGTGGCAGGTACAAAGTAGCAAATCAAAAAGGGTAGTTACAATATTTACAGGGGTTGGGCTTCGCGCCCAGATTTTACACTGCTTGGGCAATCAGCTCAGTTTTACCCCAAACACGAGTTTTAACAGAGGGGCAGAAAACCCCATTCATACCTAGGAGCCCTTGCTCCAAATTACACAGAAAAGCCTCCACGAGGCATACAACACTCAATTTTCAAAAGAGCCACTCGCTCTCAAAATTTAAACCAAACTCCACCTTCAAGTTATCCTCACTGGACATAGACACAGGGGTAAAATTCCCAACCTACTGAGGTCTATTAAATAAAAATGGGCAATTACATGACCTCTAAAATAACAATTTGAGAGGAGGCGAACTTGCACTCCTAATACACTTGTTTTAAAAAACCTAATCTGGCTCTAGGCCACTAATGCAAGGGCTAATCCCATACTACCGAGGTGACTTTAGAAAAGAGCAATTTGTTTTACATCAACGAAGAATAGGTTGAGAAAATAAGTTCACCTCAAGACAATGTGAGTGGGAGCTCGAGAGGGTTAGCACTCTCTATCGCAATATGCAGCTTAAAAGAGAATAGAAGAAAAGATCGTTACATTTTAGGAAAAGGTTACATGGAGGAACGCTTCGCACCCGCCCCGAGAGTTAAACTGCTGAGCTAGCAAAGAAAGAATTTATTAATCGGCCATTACCTTATTGATGACCGCTGCCGAGGAAAGAGGCGCTTCCCGCCTCCTGCTATGTACTTTATACACTGAAAGATGGAACAGAAGTGGCCCGGAGACCCTAAAATCAGCAGTTTATATCCTCTCGCGGAAGGTTCTAGGCGTTAGGGGAATGAAAACACCCTCCCACAAACTTTTTATTGGCTCGGGTACAGAAACATATCCAAGTTGGGGGAAGATACATCGGATTGGTCGGAAATAACTCAAAGAAATTCAGGATTGGTTAAATGCAAAACAAGGGGAAAGAGAGGGGTATACAGCCAACTTAAACAATAACAGAATTTTTTTTTAGCAAAGACAAACATTTGAAATAAAAATTTCTCCAACAAAATAGTTCTTTGACTCCGCACTAGGTTGCACTATTGTTGATCTTCAGTAGTGTCCTCTAGAAGAGAAAGTTCACACTTCTTACTTCAAGCGAAACAAAACCACATCAAAAATGACACAGTTCAAAAACTCAAAATTTTCCACGTGGTGACATCTTCTGAGAAAGTAGAGAATTAATAGCGTAGATAAAGTTCAGACTTCCTCCAGCAGAGGAGTTTCAACTGGCGCACATTTTAAATTAGCGGAGTGGAGGTGTACCGCCCGGTACAATTATTATTATTATTATTATTATTATGATTATGATTATTATTATTATTATTATTATTATTATTATTGTACCGGGCGGTACACCTCCACGCCGCTAATTTAAAATGTGCGCCAACTGAAACTCCTCTGCTGGAGGAAGTCTGAACTTTATCTACAGTATTAATTTTCTACTTTCTCAGAAGATGTCACTACCTAGAAATTTTGGAGTTTTTGAACTGTGTCATTTTCGACGTATTTTTGTTTTGCTTGCAGTAAGAAGTGTGAACTTTCTCTTCTAGAGGACACTACTGAAGATCAACAATAGTGCACCCTAGTGCGGAGTGAAAGAACTGTTTTTTGGAGAAATTTTTATTTCAAAAGTTTGTTTCTTGTTAAATTTCTTTCTGTTATTGTTTAAGTTGGCTGTATACCCCCCTCTTTCCCCTTGTTTGTATTTAGCAAATCCCGAATTTCTTTTATTAATTTCTGACCAATCGTATGTATCTTCCCCCAACTTGAATATGTTGCTGTATCCTACCCAATAAAGTGTTTGTGGGAGGGTGTTCTCATTCCCCTAACGCCTCGAACTTTCCGCGAGAGTATATAAACTGCTGATTTTAGGGTCTCCGGGCCACTTCTGTTCCATCTTTTCGTGTGTAAAGTACATAGCAGGGGGCGGGAAGCGCCTCTTTCTTCGGTGGCAGTCAACAACCAGGTAATGGCCGATTAATTACTTCTTTTCTTGCTTGCTCAGCAGTTTAACTCTCGGGGCGGGTCCGAAGTTTTTCCATTATGTAACCTTCCTTAAAATGTAAAGAAACTTGTATCTATTCTATCTTTTAAACTACATATTGGGATAGAGAGTGCTTAACCCTCTCGAGCTCCCACTCATATTGTTTTGAGGTGAACTTATTTTCTCAACCTATTCTTCCTTAACATTATGTAAATTTGTTTCTTTTCTAAAGTCACCTCCGTAGTATAGGATTAGCCCTTGCATCAGTGGCCTAGAGCCAAATTAGGTTTTGAAACAAATATATTAGGAGTGCAGATCGCCTCCTCTCAAATTGTTATTTTAGAGGTCATTGTAATTACCCTTTTTCATTTAATTGACCTCAGTAGGTTGGGTATGTTACCCCTGTGTCTATGTCCTGAGAGGACAACTTGAAGGTGGAGTTTGGTGTGGCCTTTGAGAGGCTTAAAGTTTGAGAGCGTGTGGCTCTTTCTTGAAAATTAAGTGTTGTATGCCTCGAGGAGGCTTTTCTGTGTAATTTGGAGCAAGTGCTCTTGAACATGAATGGGGTTTTCTGCCCCTCTGGTAAAACTTACTTTGGAGTAAGGTTGGGCTGATTGCCCAAGCATTGTGAATTCGGGGCTCGAAGCCTAAATACTGTAAATACTGTTATTGCACCTTTTGTTGCCTTGCTACTCTGTACCTGCCGTAATTGTTATTTCTTAATTTTGAAAAGAAAATATAACCTTGTTAAATTTTAAATTAATTTTACTTTCGTAGCTTGAGACCTGTTCACCACCCCGCACCTTCTTTCACCTCTACCTACCACCAAAATACGGTAACAAGTGGTAGCAGAGCGTGGTTGAATGGGTCTCATTTTAGCCCCTTTTGACGGCTAAACATTGTTTTGATCCGAACTCTAACCATTTTCTTAGTTGCTGGAATTTTTTGAGTTTTTCAAAATTGTTCTGTCATCATGCCCGGCCCTCGCGATGTTCTCCATCTTAACTATTTGCGCAAGGAGGAGTTGATCTATGAGTTGACTATTAGAAATGTGCAATCTGGAGGCACGGTTGCGGTAGACACAAACAAGCTTAGAGAGTCCCTTGATTTGCCCAATTCCATCCCCACCTTTGGAGAGAAAGAAATTGACGACACTCTTTCCACGATCGTCGAGAATATTACTGGGCTAGCATCTGTAGTTAGTTTTTTTGATGAAAATGATCCTTCTCCTAATCAAATTAAGCGTGTGCAAGCCAGGCTGTTTCATTTTTCAAATAGAGTTAACGATCTGTTGTCTCTAAAGTTGAATGACGTTCAGAAGAAGGAAGCTAGTACGCTGCTTGAAAATATTTCTGAATTATCTAGCAAGGTCACTCAATTGTTAACTGGGGAGGTTCCTCCCAAAATTGATCAACCCACCACAGTGAATGTAGGTAGCGAGGAAGAGCCTCCTAAGGGAGAAGTAAATAGGAAAACCATCGCTGCTCAAACAACCTCTGCCCCATTGGACGAGTCTGAACGCCGTAACTCATTAAATAATGTACGTTCTGAATTAACTTCCTTGCCACTGAAACCTTTACCTACTATGTCACCCGGGTTCAGCAGTTTGCCTCATCCATTGGCAATGTTGCTCAGAGGTATCTCTAAGTTTTCCGTTAATACCACCAGTGACGTAATTTCATTTTTAAGATTTTTAGTTGAATTTCAGGATCATGCCCTTGTGTTTTCTCTTTCTCCATGTCAAATTTTGCAAATCATCTATCCTTATGCAATTGGTATTCTCTCTGACAAAATAGTAAGAGCCATAGCCGAACAGTCATCTATTGAAGATTTTCATGCACACTTGCTTGCAAATTTTATTCCCGCCCGCGCGAGGTCATCTCTGATTCAGAAGTACTATTATCGAGTACAGAGATTGGATGAAAATCTGGCTGATTTCATACAAGACATTAAGTTTTATACTAGGGTGTTTGCCCTTCATTTTCCTGAAGATCAGATTGTACAGGCTATTGTAGAAGGAATTTCACCACCCTATAGGTCATATTTGTGTTTCGCGGCGTGCCCGCAAACTTTCTCTGAACTTGAAGCGTTGGCCGTCTCAGCGGAAGGAGTGAGATACGCCGATTCCTTGCGTGTCGCGAAAGAACCCCCGCCTTCTTTTAGTAATACTCGGCCTCCACCTCGCCGATCAGTCACACCTCGTAAATGTTATGCTTGCGGGTCGCCTGACCATCTTCACAATAAGTGTCCACTGATCAAGTCTAGTAGGGCAAATAATGGAGCTGGTTCATCACAAGGCTGTTTTAAATGTGGGGCTTTATCACATATCGCCAAGAATTGCCCAAACTCAAATAGCACCCCCTCCTGCTCAACTTCTGGTGCAAATTCCACCAATGCCAATGATAAAATGTGACTAGCGGCTTCGGCTGAGTCGACTAATTCTGCTTCCCAAGGCTCAGCCCCTGGCAAAAAGGTCGTGAATTCAGGGAACGTTCAATTTGCAAATCCATCTTTCGAATGCCCCAAAGAATGTCTTAGGATTGCGGCGGATACTCCCGCACCTGTTCCTTTTCTTAAGATTGAGATAAATAACGAGCCTATAACCGCTCTATTAGATTCAGGCAGTGTTTGTTCAATTATTTCGGACCAAT
Organism: Anabrus simplex; assembly: GCF_040414725.1. Lineage (NCBI taxonomy): Eukaryota > Metazoa > Arthropoda > Insecta > Orthoptera > Tettigoniidae > Anabrus > Anabrus simplex. The sequence continues at coordinate 178,077,742 of NC_090265.1, forward strand.
GGTATTCAAAATTGAGATCTGTTTGTAAACTACCTGACTATGCCTCATCTCCTGTTCAATATGTGTCGGCTAATTCTTCTCCATTAGAAATTCTAGGTTCTGTACAGGTCAAAATTCGTATTTTTAAATTTACATGGAAAACCAAACTGTTTGTGACTAAGCACTTGTCTTGCCCCATCATACTGGGAGCGGACTTCATTTCTCACACTGGTCTTGTGCTCGATCTTCAGAGTAAGTCGTGCACATTCAAATTTGCGTCCAATTGTAAAATTCCCTTGTTAAAGTGTAATTCTGTATCATGTTCATCTATTTCGCCTACCCAGGATGAGATGTTGTTAGACCTTAGACATCTACCTGAGGAGCAGGCTGATAGTATTCGTAAATTATGTCAGTCATTTCCAGAGGTGTTCTCTGATACTCTTGGTGTTACTGACCTTATTGAATACAAAATTGAGGTCACGGAGTCGATTCCTGTCCGTTTTCCACCATATAGGCTATCTCCACCTAAAATGGCTCTGAAAGAAATCATCGATCAGATGTTGAAGGATGGTATTATTAGGCCCTCTAAGTCGGCGTATTCGTCACCTATTTTTCTAGTCCCGAAACCCCAAGGAGGCTTCAGGCCTGTCATTGATTATAGGGCTCTCAATCGGAAGATGGTGTTGCAATCCGTGCCCCTTCCTGACCTTCATTCTTGTTTTTCATGGTTTCGTAAGGCCAAGTTCTTTACTATCTTGGACTTGAATCAAGCCTACAATCAAATCCCTCTAGCCGAAGAGCCTAAACATCTTACAGCGTTTGCCACGGACTGGAATTTATACGAATACAACCGCGTGCCTTTCGGGCTCCCCACGGGAGCAGCTGTACTCACTAGGCTGCTAGATAGGGTCTTCTCCGACATCAAATTCGAGTACTTGTACCACTACTTGGATGATGTAGTCGTATTTTCAGAGACTTTTGAAGAACATCTAGATCATTTGCGAGAAGTTCTCGATCGCCTTCGTAAAGCTGGGTTAACTGTGAAGTTGTCTAAGGTTGCCTTTGCTAAGCCCTCTATGTCATTCCTAGGGCATATTGTGTCACCTGATGGTGTAGCAGTCGATCATTCTAGAACACAGGCCATCCGTGATTTTAAACCTCCCAAGGACGTTAAAGGTATCGCCAGGTTCATTGGTATGGTGAATTTCTTCAGGAAATTTATTCCTAACTTCGCTAATAGAGCGGCGCCCTTAAACCTTCTTCGTAGGAAAGGCATCAAATTCGAGTGGGGACCTTCTCAACAAGCCGCTTTTGAAGATCTTAAATTGGCTCTCTGTAATGCCCCTGTACTTGCTATGCCTGATTTCTCGAAGAAATTCATCGTCCAAACCGACGCGTCGTCGTCGGCAGTAGCTGCAGTCCTTCTTCAAGAGATGAACTAGGGAGGCGACCCATCGCCTATGCATCTAGGACCTTGTCGGCTCAAGAAGCCAAGTATTCCATCTATGAGCTCGAAGGTTTGGCAGTCTTATTCGCCTTAGAGAAGTTCCGTCTCTATTTGGAACATGTCAAATTCGACCTGGAGACAGATAATCAAGCCTTAAGCTGGGTCTTAGGTAGGCCGCGTCGTACTGGTCGTATAGCCCGTTGGGCCATCCGAATTTCTGCCTTCCAATTCGATGTCCGGCATATCAGAGGCACCGAAAATGTTGTTGCTGATGGACTCAGCTGTATGTTTTCCAACGACGTCGAAACCCATGAACCGGTCAACAGTTCATCACCTTCCAAGTCCATACTATCTGATGTTAATGCCATCTTAACAGATGCTCCCATGCTCTTTAGGGATATCGAGAAATACCAACGTGAAGATCCGACGCTGGCTCCGATAATGGAAACCCTTTCTTCTGGGGAACATGAGGTCCCTTATGTTCTGAGGAATGGTGTTTTATGTTGCCCATCGAGGCATGATAAGATGATGACAGTTGTCGTTCCAGCTGTTCTTGTACCTATGATCTTGAAGTATTATCATGAGACCCCATTAGGAGGGCATCTCGGTATCTTTAAAACTCGTGAGAAGATTCGTGAAATGTTTATCTGGAAAGGTATGGACGGTGAAATCCGTGAACTAGTAAAAGCTTGTAAATCTTGTTTGCTCAGTAAACCCACCATGTCCACCAAGGTAGGCCTTTTGTCTTCTCATCAAGCGTCGCGCCCCATGGAACGCCTGTATATTGATTATGTAGGACCCTTCCCCCAGTCAAAGGGAAATGCCAACAAGTTCATCTTTGTATGTGTAGATGGTTTTACAAGATTTTCCTGGTTATTTCCGACTAAGCTGGCTACCGCTCAGTCCACCATTACTTGCTTAAATTCTATTTTTGCCTCTTTTGGTCCGTGCCAATATATTGTGTCTGATAATGCTAAGGCGTTTACATCAAATCTTTTTCGTAAATTCTGTTTTGACTTGTCCATCTCTCATGTAACAACTTCTGCTTATTACCCTCAACCATCTCTGGCTGAACGGGTTAATCGTAATCTCAGGTCCGCGCTTATTGCCTATCATCATGAAGATCATTCCAGGTGGGACACGTCCCTGCATTGGTTAGCTTTTGCTTTGAATTCGGCGGTTCATGAATCTCACAAGTTTACTCCAGCTTCTTTGATGTTCAAGTTCGTTCCCAACACGCCGCTCTCTAACCTCTGGTCTCTGAGTGACATTCTACCCGAGACAATAGATCCGGATAATATTAAAGATCTTTGGAAGAAGGCTAAAGCCAATCTTAAAGTCTCTCATGAAAAGGTTAGGGAAAGATATGATCGTGGACGGAGACCCACCCAGTTGAAGGTAGGTGACCAAGTAATGGTCAAGAATTTTGTTCCCGCGGGCAAGCTTGCCCCCAGATTTCATGGGCCGTGTATCATTCTAGATTTCCTTACGCCGGTCACATTATTATTAAGCAATCCAGCCACCGAGAGGATATTTAGGGTTCACCTGTCACAGGTGAAACCGGTGTAATTTCTGGGTTAACTTGCTTCATATAATCGTGGAAGGAATATGAAGGTTATATATTTTTTTTTTGGGTTTTCACTTTTAAGGCTTTCTGCCCCTTCTATAGTATTTTGTTTTATATGTAAGCATTTTTGTGAAACCTGCCCCGAACCATTAAACTGCCGTCCTATCCTTGCCACGGCCATTACCACGCTCCCGTCTCCTGCTCCACTACACACAGTGGCTCGCATCTGAAATGAAATTCTGCACGCCGCTGGCCCCTCAACCTCTCCACAAAGCCTGTGCCCTCAAAAAAAGATGATGGTCCAACAATTCTGCCGCCTAGCTTTATGTTTCAGTGCCCCCGCAGCCGCGCGGCGCTGTACCGCTCCTGGATTTGAGGAAGGGCCCCCTCTCTGCCAGCGAGGTCGACCAGTGTACGGCGAGCCGGAGCCCTCCTCCCGGCCAAGGCTGATGTGCGGCGCACGACCTGCTACTTGCCCGCAGCCTGTATATGTTCACCGCGGGCGCGGCGTGCTTCAACACCACTGCTCCTCTCATAGTGCGGGCGAGCGGTATCTCAGGGTACTTGAGGGGTCCGAGCGGCCTCTTCTGGACGCAAGCTGCAACGGCCGGTCTGGCCATCCAACTTAATCAACATCAACTACATGGAAATTTACTATCAGCAATTACTGCACTTGGGAATTCAACAGCAATATTTGGTGGACATTGCAAAATTTTTCTTCACTTTCAAGTATTAAAAGTTTATCTTCTGAATTCAACTTCTATAAACATAAAAACTTTACTTCACCAAGTTACAACAAAAATTTTGAAACTAAATTTCAACCATTTCGATAAATGCTTCTGCAATCAATCTTCGTATCCACATCATAACTTGGACCTTGTTTTCAAACAAATTTCATGTGTCACCCCTGGAGGAACTTTTGGGGGGGGGGAGGTCTGTACCGGGCGGTACACCTCCACGCCGCTAATTTAAAATGTGCGCCAATTGAAACTCCTCTGCTGGAGGAAGTCTGAACTTTATCTACAGTATTAATTTTATACTTTCTCAGAAGATGTCACTACCTGGAAATTTTGGAGTTTTTGAACTGTGTCATTTTCGACGTATTTTTGTTTTGCTTGCAGTAAGAAGTGTGAACTTTCTCTTCTAGAGGACACTACTGAAGATCAACAATAGTGCACCCTAGTGCGGATTGAAAGAACTGTTTTTTGGAGAAATTTTTATTTCAAAAGTTTGTTTCTTGTTAAATTTCTTTCTGTTATTGTTTAAGTTGGCTGTATACCCCCCTCTTTCCCCTTGTTTGTATTTAGCAAATCCCGAATTTCTTTTATTAATTTCTGACCAATCGGATGTATCTTCCCCCAACTTGAATATGTTGCTGTATCCTACCCAATAAAGTGTTTGTGGGAGGGTGTTCTCATTCCCCTAACGCCTCGAACTTTCCGCGAGAGTATATAAACTGCTGATTTTAGGGTCTCCGGGCCACTTCTGTTCCATCTTTTTGTGTGTAAAGTACATAGCAGGGGGCGGGAAGCGCCTCTTTCTTCGGCGGCAGTCAACAACCAGGTAATGGCCGATTAATTACTTCTTTTCTTGCTTGCTCAGCAGTTTAACTCTCGGGGCGGGTCCAAAGTTTTTCCATTATGTAACCTTCCTTAAAATGTAAAGAAACTTGTATCTATTCTATCTTTTAAACTACATATTGGGATAGAGAGTGCTTAACCCTCTCGAGCTCCCACTCATATTGTTTTGAGGTGAACTTATTTTCTCAACCTATTCTTCCTTAACATTATGTAAATTTGTTTCTTTTCTAAAGTCACCTCCGTAGTATGGGATTAGCCCTTGCATCAGTGGCCTAGAGCCAAATTGGGTTTTGAAACAAATATATTAGGAGTGCAGATCGCCTCCTCTCAAATTGTTATTTTAGAGGTCATTGTAATTACCCTTTTTCACTTAATTGACCTCAGTAGGTTGGGTATGTTACCCCTGTGTCTATGTCCTGAGAGGACAACTTGAAGGTGGAGTTTGGTGTGGCCTTTGACAGGCTTAATGTTTGAGAGCGTGTGGCTCTTTCTTGAAAATTAAGTGTTGTATGCCTCGAGGAGGCTTTTCTGTGCAATTTGGAGCAAGTGCTCTTGAACATGAATGGGGTTTTCTGCCCCTCTGGTAAAACTTATTTTGGAGTAAGGTTGGGCTGATTGCCCAAGCATTGTGAATTCGGGGCTCGAAGCCTAAATACTGTAAATACTGTTATTGCACCTTTTGTTGCCTTGCTACTCTGTACCTGCCGTAATTGTTATTTCTTAATTTTGAAAAGAAAATATAACCTTGTTAAATTTTAAATTAATTTTACTTTCGTAGCTTGAGACCTGTTCACCACCCCGCACCTTCTTTCACCTCTACCTACCACCAAAATACGGTAACAATTATTATTATTATTATTCAGGGGGTTTCAACGTCAACTTACCTTGTGCTGCAGTAATTAATCTGTGTGACTATCGAGTGGCTGCACACCCAAGTCGGAATCAGAGCCGGGGTCAGCACACGAGGTAAACTAATCCCGCCGTCAATACTATTCGCTCGGAAATGCTTATAAACAGACATAATCATATTTCTCTCGCCGGAAGTAAAAATCTTGCGTTTCTTCTTCAACTGATAACAGTCTGGTGAATTTTTGTTCGGATCCATTGCACAATAATATCCAGTAACGAGTAAGAAGTAACCCACAAACGTACAAGAGACTACAAGAATATTATGAATTAGCACACAATACGCACATACACTGTTTTTGTAAAAGCGAAGCACACTGATAAAATTATCTCACTGCTGTTTTAAACAGACTATGATTGGAACTGCACTCACGTGTTCACGACATCTATTGAGTGAGTAAGCATGGCAGCTCCGCATTGACTGCACCATTGCCAAAACTCGCTCAGAGTGGCGCACCCCCCTTGCCCCCTTACCTACCGGGTGACAACACCGTAGGCGCTGCCCCTGTCACCCGCTCTATCCCCTAGTCATACACTCACTTCCGCTTTAGTCTGCTCAAAAGGTGGTCCGGAGAATAGTAATGCCATTCCTTATGCAGCTAGGCCCTGGTATGAATGGTGTGAAAATGTTGCTCATAGGGTTGGGTGGTGCATGCATTTCCGTGGGCTTGGCAGACTGATATGTAATAGCAACTTCTGGCTCAGTGAGGAAAGCAGCGGCAAACTACCTCACTCCTCATTTCCCTAGTACACCTCTGCAGTTGTACCTAGGCCATTTATGACAGCTGATGGCGGAGCTGTTGAGGATCCAACCAGCCTTCGGGCTGAGAACTGAACGTACATTATTGACTTATTTCGCATGGCGTGGCTCAGGCTAGGAACTCTGCTATTGTGTCAAACCATGCTAAACACATCGACCAGCTACAGAGTCTTAAATCTGCACGTAAGATTAAATAAACCGCCTCTGTAGTGTAGTGGTTAGTGTGATTAGCTTCCACCCACGGAGGTCCGGGTTCGATTCCCGGCTCCGCCACGAAGTTTGAGAAGTGGGACGAGGGTTGGAACGGGGTCGACTCAGCCTCAGAAGGTCAACTGAGTAAAGGTGGGTTCGATTCCCACCTCAGCCATCGTCGAAATGCTTTTCCGTGGTTTCCCAATTCTCCTCCAGGCAAATGCCGGGATGGTACCTAACTTAAGGCCACGGCCGCTTCTTTCCTTCTTCGTTGCCTGTCCCTTCCAGTCTTCCCATCCCTCCACAAGGCCCCTGTTCAGCATAGCAGGTGAGGCCGTCTTGGCTAGGTGCTGGTTCCCTATCCCAGTTGTATCCCCCGACCCAAAGTCTCACGCTCCAGGACACTATCCTTGAGGCGGTAGAGGTGGGATCCCTCGCTGAGTCCGAAGGAAGAACCAACCCTGGAGGTTAAATAGATTAAGAAGGGAAGAAAGAAGGAATGACGGAAAGAAGAGCAATCAAATGAAATAAAATTTAAACAATTACCATCAATGTAAATTTTCAGCGAAAGATACATTCTTGAGAGATACAACAATATATCTTAAGTCCATGTACGGTACTATGCAAACTTTACTTTTATAAAATATGAATTTCTAATTCTGTCGTTTATGCGTAATTATGAGATACGTACAACTATGGATATGTGAAATGTCTCATTCGATTCGTCATTAACTAAACAAATGTCCAAAAGCTAAGATCTCAAAATGTTTGGCTATAAACCAAATGAAATGAAATGGTGTATAGCTTTCAGAGCCGGGAGTGCCCGAGGGCAAGTTCGGCTTGCCAGGTGCAGGTCTTTCGATTAGACGCCAGTAGGCGACCTGTGCGTCGTGATGAGGATGAAATGATAATGAAGACGACACATACACCCAGACCCCGTGACAGCGGAATTAACCAAATATGGTTAAATATGCCGACTCTGCCGAGAATCGAACCCGGGACCCGTGTGAGGAAAGGCCAGCACGCTACCCATTTCTCCACGGAGCCGGACGTAGAAGACGCAGAAGAATAAGAATAAGAAGAATAAGAGAAGAGGGAAACTTCAATCAAGTCGTAAAACATTTGAAAGGAAGTACTTAAACCACCTGGGAATTTAGTTGCTGTTGTCTTACAGCCATGGCATTTGCCTGATGTAAAAATGACTAACAGCGGGATAACACGATCAGGGCAACCGGTGGTGAGTATTGAGCTCACCTTAATCCGAATACGAGCATGAAGCTAGATCACTCGGGCGAAGAGCCATCCTTGTCACCAAATGGAAAACACGGCCTTTTGCGTTAGAAGCAGCATTCACACTTTGGTCACACCTTGACGGTGCTCAGAGGGACAGAGGGCCCTGTGCTGATGTAGAGAGGAGAAGCGGGGAAGCCACAGAAAACCTCTTCCAGAATGGGTGAGGTGGGAATCTAACCCACCTCCACTCAGTTGACCTCCCGAAGCTGAGTAGACCCCGTTCCAGCCCTTGTACCACTTTTCATATTTCGTGGCAGTGCCGAGAATGGAATCCGGACCTCTGGGGGTGGTAGCTAGAGGCGGACAGCCATGGACTTCTCTATAATAAAGTACTGCAGTGCATAAGGAGTGATGTTAGAGGAAGACCAGCAAATTGCTTTCCTTTTTTGTTTGGTATTTATGTTACGTCCCACCGACACAGACTAGTGTTTTGGTGAACATGGCATAGGAAAAGGCTAGGTCTGGGGTGGAAGCGACCGTGGCCTTAATTATGGTATAACTCCAGGTTTTCCTGGTGTGAAAACGGGAAACCTCGGAAAACCGTATTCAATACTGCCGATAATAGAGATCGAACCCACTATCTCGCGAGTGCAAGCTGATACCTACGAGATTCAAACCGCGTGGCCAACTCACTCAATCAAATGGGTGTGGTTTCTCGTTCAAACCTGAGAGTATCCGAATCTATCAACCAGTTTACTATATGGATTATTAAAGAACATAAGTGGTGGTGGTGATTAATGTTTTAAGAGGAAGTACAATTAGGCGACCATCCCCTATATAACACTAATCGTAGAAAAATGGAAGGGATCCGACGCTTCGAAAAATGGCGGTATCGGCCAAAGAAAGACTCGGGCGACGAAGGGCGTGAAAATGAAAGACTCCCTAGCCCTCGGAAACCTAATAGCGTCGGGGTCAGATAGGAACAAGTGGGAGAACAAGTGAGGTCGGATAGGATAGATGAAAGTGAGGAGCCTGGCACAAGTAAGTGGAAGCAATGCCAGGTCTCAGCTAAGGGCCCCGTGGTCTTCAACTCACACTCCAAAGTTCAGAACTCCTGGAGCCCTTTCTAGTCGCCTTTTACGACAGGCAGGCGATACCATGGGTGTATTCTTCATCTGTGCCCCCCACCCACAGGGGTAAACTTAAAAAGTGATTTTTTATGCTGGCAGTGGTTTCTCTGCAGCAGGGCCTGAACTAGTCAGAGTAGTGTTGTGCATAGTGAATGGGGTTAGAGGGAACCAGCAAGAGACAGTGTGTCTCAAATTTTGAGCACAGACGTGTTGCAAATAACTATGACTATCGAGCAGGCAATTTAAGATTTTTTTGGTACTTCATACAATAATGAGAAATATCATTGTAACATTACTTCACGCAGCTGGTTGTCCACGTTATGTATGAATTTGACGGAAAGAGTGTGGTAAAAGAGAACGCTGTTGTGCAGCCGACTGTGTTCATCTGATTCTGATGTCTTTCAACCAGTTTTGTGTTTGAATCAATTGCTCCTTGCAGTGAGCAAGATGAAAATGTATTCTGTTCCGTACCATTTCTTCCTTTTTCTTTGGTCTGATTAATGTATGAAATGTTTAAACAGTCGTTGCTGCTTCAGCCGACTATATTTTTTTTTTCTAGTTGTTTTACGTCGCACCGACACAGATAGATCTTACGGCGACGATGGGACAGGAAAGGGCTAGGAGTGGGAAGGAAGCGGCCGTGGCCTTAATTAAGGTACAGCCCCAGCATTTGCCTGGTGTGAAAATGGGAAACCACGGAAAACCATTTTCAGGGCTGCCGACAGTGGGGTTCGAACCTACTATCTCCCGAATACTGGATACTGGCCGCACTTAAGCGACTGCAGCTATCGAGCTCGGTGCCGACTATTTCTGCTATCTTCTCAGATTACAAACCACACCAAACCAAACCCCACCGCACTTAACGCCCTTGAAAGGGCCTTGGTCTGCCCAGCGACCGCTGCTCAGCCCGAAGGCCTGCAGATTACGAGGGGGCGTGTGGTCAGCACGACGCATCCCCTCGGTCGTTATTCTGGGCTATCGAGAGCGGGGCCGCCATCTCACCGTCAGATAGCTGCCCAATTCTAATCACGTAGGCTGAGTGGACCTCGAAACAGCCCTCAGGTCGACAGAAGAATCCCTGACCTTGCGGGCAAATAGAACCCGGGGCCTCCGGGCGAGAGCCAGGCACGCCACCCTTACACAACGAGGCCGGCTCTCAGATTACAGCCGTAAGGGAATTCCTGGATAGTATGTTTGCAGGTATGAATGAATTATCATAACTTGCCTTGCGATAAACTGGGAAACTCAACAGGGAAGAGGTTTCTGACCTTGTAGGGACGTTATTTGAGGAGGACAAGAATTTAAGGTCTGTTCTCAAATAACTTGGGCTACCTTTACGGAGAATGTCATGGACAAGGGAGGCCAACAACGATATGGTTTCTTATCTTTGCTGACCGATATTACTTTCCTTTTCTGAAAATACGAGCTTAAAAATCAGGATGTGAGGTATCTGCGGAAAGTTAATAAATCGAATTTGATGAGAACTAAAATATATTTTATATTGCATTTTATTGTATTCCGTGGCATGTTATTGAACATTAACGAAAGTATATAAATTTACAGAATTCCATTCTTAACCAAATACGCTCACCTACCGTTTAAATTTCACTGCAAAGAAAAGAAAAATATTAGGCCTTCTACTGGCATTCGACATGTGATACGTATTTTTTTATTATATTTACCGGTATATGGCAAAATGTTTACGAATAATATCCTGTTGTTTGCTATTTCCCGTACTTTAAAGTATAGCACTTCGTGTGGAACACTGTACCCATCATCATGTAAATATTTTACGTTCTGAAATAGTTAATTTTCGACCTCAGGAATCTTTCCACTTTTCGGGCCTTGACGTTTTCAAGAGCAACTGTCTGTCTTCGCCAGGAGCATACATTAAACTCCTTCACATTAAATTCTCGCAAGGCGGGATGATTACCGCCTTTCTCCGCTAATTGAATAATTCGAATGTTAAAACTTGGCATAACACTCGAAGGCCGTGGCCTTAATTAAGGTATCTCCCGAGCTTATACCTCGTGTGAAATTATGGTTTGCAAAATTCACTTGAAAGCACGTCTGGTAGAAGGGAAGAAAGTTACAATTTTTAAAATAGTTGTTTTACGTGGCATCGACACAGGCAGGTCTTATGGCGACGATGGGACAGGAAAGGGCTAGGAGTGGGAAGGAAGCGTCCGTGGCCTTAATTAAGGTATAGCTCCAGCATTTGCCTGGCGTGAAAATGGGAAACCACGGAAAACCATCCTCAGGGCTGCCGACAGTGGGGCTCGAACCCACTATCTCCCGAATACTGGATACTGGCTACTGGTCATGTCGTCTTCATCATCCTTTCATCCTCATCACGATGCACAAGTCGTCTACGGGCGTCAAATCAAAAGACCTGCATCTGGCGAGCCGAACTTGTCCTTTTGCCCTTCTTCTTTTTTACCGCTTTTTCCCATACCTGTGGGGGAGCGGGTGCGAACTGTGTAGCACATGTGGAATTGGCCCTGTTTTACGGCCGGATGCCTTTCCTGACGCGAACCCTACATAGAAGGATGTAATCACTATTGCGTGTTTCTGTGGTGATTGTATGAATATGAAGAAGAAAGTGTTGGGACGAACATAAACATCCCGGGCCAAAAGAATTAATCAGAGGCGATTAAAGTCGCCGACCTGGCCGGGATTCGAATCCGGGATCCTGTGAACCGAAGCCCTCAACGCTGACCATTCAACCAATGAGTCGGACAATTTGTCCTCGGACACTCCCGGCATAAAGCCTATGCCATTTCATTTTCTCTACCTCTGATTTTATTTCTAGAATTCCATAGCTAATGTCACTAAGAGTCAGATGTGAAAAGAAACAAATTATCACCGTCGTGAGTCGGGGATTTAGTTTCAGTTTCCCATACGTGGGAGAGTCTGTCTTGCAAGGACTGAACCAAGTTAGCAATAGCCGCACATTTCTTGCTCACAAAAATACCGTTGATCATATCTGTAAAGCTGCATTTTTGCTCAGTCCCTGTGAACAGTACCGGTATTATATTATGAATTTTACGATAACATCTGCCATTAAGTCGAAATGGCTCTAATATTTTCACATATTGAATCCTCCCTATAATTTATTGTCTTTCAGTAGATAATCCACGAACAATCATTAATGCGAAAGATTTTAGTATTGCAGGACACCATAGTTAAAAAGAGCACGTGATCAGAGAGCCATGTTGTCCACCCCTGAGGACCCACAGCGCGTGCGGCCCGTTCAAACTTACTCCGTTAGTTCGTCTCCTGCAAGCTCACCTCCAATTACTGACACCGGCTTTTTGTTTTTTTATTCTTTGTTTTCTCCCTGTGGTTTTCGAACCTGGTTGAGCTCGTAGCTGCAGGCTGGACGAGCTTCTTGCACGCTTGCCAACTACATTCATTGCGGCATGACTTGAATCAACTTAGCCCTGAATATCAAGTTATGCGTAGTTCCTTTTTGTTGGTTTACTTAACGTCTTAAGGGACAGACCGTTATCAACGAGCACCAGATTTTGATAAAAACTGCTTGTGTGACTTTTTTTCTCCTTAGGCGAAAATTCTTTCGCAGTCCATTTTCGAATAAACTAAGCTTAGGCAGAAAGTAATAGGCCAACTAACTCACTGTTCCGTGGTGGTTACATCCTGATCAGCCACAGATCAAGCGCATTCTCTTAGGTTGAGGGACGGAGAGCGGATATTAAAAAAAGTTCAGTTCTTAGTGGGGGAGTGAATTCCGAATGTTTACCGTATACCAACTAGCTGAAACACTTAAAGAGAATAATATAGATATATGGCATACATGTGACGGCCTTATTTTTTTTTTTGTGAAATAAAACTGTTGATTTCAGTGCTAAAAACTGACACTATTCCGGTAGGTATTTCGTGAAATAAATTGTCATAGTGATCGAGATAGAGAGGGAGAGACACATAGAGAAACAAGAAGCTTCTCATTCACAAATGAAGATATTTTCAGAGAAATCCAACTGCTTCAGCAAGGAAAAGCATCAGGAAGTGATCAAATTACTGGGGAGGTATTAAAGACAATGGGGTGGTACATAATGCCTTATTTAAAATTTCTCTTTGACTATGTCATAAATAATAGTGTAATACCAAAAGAATGGAAGGAATTTATAATAATACCAATTTATAAAGGAAAGGGTGATAAAAGGAAACCAGAGAACTACAGACCAATCAGCCTGACCAGTATAGTTTGTAAAATACTGGAGAGTTTAATAGCAAACTACATCAGAGGGATATGTGATGATAAAAATTGGTTCATGAGGAGGCAGTATGGATTTAGAAAGAAATTTTCTTGTGAGGCACAACTGGTGGGATTTCAGCAGGACATGTCAGATCAGTTGGATTCAGGAGGCCAGTTAGATTGCATAGCCATAGATCTTTCCAAAGCCTTTGATAGAGTGGAACATGGAATATTATTAAAGAAATTGGAGGGAATAGGATTGGACATAAGGGTTATACGTTGGATAAGAACATTTCTAAATTCAAGGGTTCGGAAAGTCAAATTATGAAATAATATATCACAGAAAGAGAAAGTTTGGAAGGGAATCGCACAGGGTAGTATAATCGGTCCGTTACTTTTCTTAATATACACAAATGATTTAGGGAACAATATAACATCAAAAATAAGATTTATGCAGATGATATAATTGTTTATAGGGAAATAAATAACATTGAGGATTGTTCAGAATTACAAAGGGACCTTGAAAGTATCCAACAGTGGGTTGAAGAAAATAATATGAAGGTTAATGGAGGCAAATCAACTGTTACAACATTTACGAACAGGAGCTTTAAAATTGAATTTGAATATACTTTGGATGAGGTAGTTGTCCCAAAAGATGGCAAGTGCTAATACTTAGGTGTGAGATTTGAAAGTAATTTGCACTGGAAGGGTCATGTTGATGACATTGTTGGGAAAGCATACAGATCGTTACATGTCATAATGAGGCTACTTAAAGGATGCAACAAAGAATTAAAAGAAAAAAGTTACTTAAGTATGGTTCGTCCACTATTGGAATATGCAAACAGTGTTTGGGATCCTCACCAAGAATACCTAATAAAAGAAATAGATAGTGTGCAGAGGAAAGCAGCAAGATTGGTAACAGGGGATTTCAGGAGAAACAGTAGTGTATCAGAAATGTTAGAGGAACTTGGATGCGAAACTTTAAGTAAGAGAAGGGAGAAAGGTAGACTTATAGGATTATATAGAGCCTATACAGGAGAAGAAGCATGGGGAGAAATCCGTGAGAGGCTTCAGTTGGAAAATAATTATATTGGCAGGACTGACCACAAGTATAAAATTAGAAGGAATTTTAGCAGAAGCGAGTGGGGTAAATTTTCATTCATTGGGAAGGGCGAGAGGGGTGGAACAGTTTACCAGGGGTAGTGTTTGATCCTTTTCCAAAATCTGTACAGGTATTCAAGAAGAGAATAAACAGCAACAGGGAAAATAAATTAAATGTTAGAGGGCATTCGACCAGTGCAGGCTATTATAAATAAAAAATGTGCGTTAAAAAAAGTTAATTCCATCCCTTGGTCCATGGAGTTTGGACAGCCAAAGTAGGGGACTGCCTGTAGGGGTGAAGTACAGTGGGGACTTCGAGGGCCCTGGGACCGCTACGGTAGCTGTGAAGGCCCTTCAGGAACTCTGAAAAGTGGTGGCAAAAGCGGGCTCTGGTTAAGACGCAGCAGGTCGTTATGCTACTTAGGTTCCAAAATGGTAAAAAAAAAAGTAAATAAATATAATGTAAATTTTAATCTTATACCAGTTGCATAGTATTATTTGAAGTAATTCCACATACTGTATATGAGTTGACTATGTTTGTAAGTATAGGAGATATTATAAGTGAGTTTTGTGAACAATATACATTTATTAAGGATGATCTGTTTGTTTAATAGAAAAAAATTGTAGCATAAATTGTATATTATTGTATTCTAGAAAAAAACATTTTCTTCTCTTGTTAATTTAAAATTTAGTGCTTGACAATAATGTATTTTAGTGTACCATTTGTCACCGAGGTAGACACCTCATTTTGATTTGATTTGATTTGATTTGAGTTGATTTGATTTGATTTGATTTGATTTGATGTTTCTTGTGAAGATAGTATGGGGTAAATTAACTAATTTTGTGATTAGGAGTTTTAAAGTGAACTCTTGTAATGTATTAAATTGTTATTAAATCTTAGAACAACCAAATATACAAAATGTTATAGAAATAATACTGATACCTCGAAATGAAGTTAGGTGGAAGTTAGGAATTTATACATAGCCTACATTTTTTTTTTTTTTTTTTTACATTTTGAATTACTTGTCTCCAAAGTACAAACTAAGCATGGATTAAACATTATCAGGATGCAGAGTTGTGTGACAGTCAGAAAGTATCTTTGTGTAAGCAAAGAAGCCCCTTTTGCTGACCACATTAGACGTCGAAAACCATAATGATTGCAAACACTTGGATAAAAATTCACAGTGGTCTTCTATTAAAACTCCTGAAACTTCATTAACAATGTCGTCTTTCTTCTCTTACCGAGCTCGATAGCTGCAGTCGCTTAAGTGCGGCCAGTATCCAGTATTCGGGAGATAGTGGGTTCGAACCCCACTGTCGGTAGGCCTGAAGATGGTTTTCCGTGGCATTTTTGTACTTAAATGCTGGACATTTGCAGAAAAATGTTCATGATCACTGCGAAAGAGTACCTAATAATGAACACTGCTGTATCTACGACCGATCTTGCTACGAACACAACGCCATTTGCTGTAATCGATAATAGATATCGATTTTTATTGATTCCCTTAGAGATCGTGGAACTGAATACACATACTTCCGTTACACAGTGATTATCGTTGTGTAGAGAATATACAGACACAGAGGCATCTGGTCAAGTGTTAGACAAACAAACAAATGGAATGGTGAAATAAATAGATGTTCAGCAACTCTGATAAAGTGAGAAATTCAAGTCTCACTTAATTTTGATCTTTTTTTTTTAAATGCTAATTTATTCGGGGCGTCGACCTAGAAAGATCTTTTGCCCCTACTTTGCGCCATAAGTTATGAACCTGCGTGTATGTGGAAATTGTGGAAGTGTAGTGTTGAATGTGAGGAAAGGAACATTAAGGACGACACAAACACCCAGTCCTCAGGCCAAGGATATTAATCATTTACAATGAAAAACCCCTGACCTGGCAGGGAATCGAACCCCGGGGCCGGACTAATTTTGATCATAATTGTCAGAAATTTCACGACTTTATTAAATGAGATTTAGTTGGCATTATTGAAAAAGGGCAAAAGTGAAGAAAATATGGGTTTTATAGTTTCTTTTTGTAGAAAATGGAACAGCAAAAACTGTAGTAAAGTTTGTTCCTATAGTGTTACAGTAAATTATATCTCAGTGTTTTGTTGAGCAAATGTTATGTCGTGTCGACATGACCTGTCCTTTACTGGCATTTCAAAAACCTGGCAACTCTAATGGCATATAACATGATTATGACATGGTGGTTGTGTGCCCGTCGTTGAGCAACAGTAACGCCATCTAACGGAGGTGAGTGATAAAGTGAAGTGACAGAGAACACCTCAACAAGCAACAATAACCAGTCAACTAATAACAATAGTCAGCTGTAATGTTATTGTTGATACGTTTTAGAGGCTTAGAGCATTGCAAATGCCGGTATGGTACATAACTTAAGGCCACGGTCGATTCCGGCCGATTCCTTCCACCTGTTTGCTCAATTTCGTTCACCATAAATAATTTTATCTTCATCACTTCCTCAACTAAGGTTGGCGTCAGAAAGGGTATCCGGCCGTAAAAAACACGACATATAAATTCATCTCACCTCATCCTCGATCCCGTATCAAGAAAGGAGACTAAAGGGTAGATATACTTACATTCGAGTGATCGTTCCTTCACGATTTCTCAGATGGATAGCGTCCGGCTCCATGGCTAAATGGTTAGCGTGCTGGCCTTTAGTCACAGGGGTCCCGGGTTAATTGGTTAATGCCGATGGCACGGGGGCTGGGTATGTCTGCCGTCTTCATCATCATTTCATTCTCATCACGACGTGCAGGTCGCGTACGGGAGTCAAATCAAAAGACCTGCATCTGATGAGTCGAACTTCACCTCGGACATTCCCGGCATTAAAAGTCATACGCCATTTCAATTTCTTTCTTTCCGATAGTCATTTCGCTATCCTCTTAGTCAAAAGGGGTTAATGACCATGTGGTCTTACACCCTATAAAAACAATCACTATCATCCTCAGTTAGTAAAGTTTTTTGATACACTACTAGATAAATTTGAAATTTCCATTTTTAGCTTCCTTAATATTGTTACTCAGCTCAGGGCCGTAGTGGCAAAGTTCTTTGTGGTAATGGATATACAGTAATTTTATTCCTTATTATTGGTCCCGATGTGCGGAAAGGACTCACTTCTACCGAGGTAAGTGTGCATCTATACTTGTTTTAAAGCAATGCAGACTTTAAATTCTGAAGCATTCAATATATTATACTATCTAAGGAATGCATATTAATGTTTTAACAAATCTTTCATCAAGAGATACAACTCAAGTGTGCTATTTACAACAATTGATCATTTAAGATTTTATAAAGCAATACTGGTATTTTCCAAGAATATCAACAAGAGTAAAATGGACAATTTAACTGTTTTATCTATCATATGACTTGCAATTTTAACAAAATTTCAAAGATCTTAGTTTAAATGTTGTAACCATATATCAGTATTTTAATGTGTCTTTCCAATTTTAATAATATCTATTTTGTATTTCTCATATATTAATGTTAATTTATTATTAACTGATGATGTCCCTTAGGGGACGAAACATGTACTGAATATAATAAATTACCGTATATATTGTATTGAATAAGCGGACCACGTAGCTATAATATTTCAGTTTATCTTGAATATTCACTAATTGATTATAGTCAATACGGGATTAGTATTACTTGAAATGAAGCTGTTAAAGCTTATCACTTGTAAAATATTAAATACTAGCAAGATACCCGTGCTTCGCTACGGTATTATACTGAAATTTATAATTGAATGCTTATTGTTTTAGATATATAATCCGCCGAAATTCGCGGTCTGACTCGTTTTCTGCGAGAACCCACCAAAATTCCCGATCTGACTCGTTTTCTATTAGATTACGGCATGTTTCCTCCCATTTTTCAATCTTCTTTTCCAGCAATCGATTTCGTACTTCCCGGGCTAGGCTCAGGTATTCCTCCCGGTCAGTTGGGCCCGTAAATCTTTGCCATCTTTTCCTATAATCATTTTTAATATGGATAAAATCCTTCAGGAGATCCGGCGTGGTGTCATATTGGGTGCCTAGAAGGCACTGAACCCGCGGCCGGACTGCATTCTTAGTCATTACCCGTCCAGGAGCCGTTTCCAGCGCGGTCCGCACATTTGACGACGGTCCGAAACATTATTATTATTATTATTATTATTATTTTTATTATTATTATTATTATTATTATTATTATTATTATTATTATTATTATTATTATTATTATTATTATTATTATTATTATGTGTTGCAGGAATGGATGATGACAGGAAAACCGGAGTATCCGGAGAAAAACCTGTCCCGCCTCCGTTTTGTCCAGCACGAATGTCACATGGAGTGAACGGGATTTGAACCACGGAACCCAGCTGTGAGAGGCCGGCGCGCTGCCGAGGATCCTTATAAGTACATTAAGAACAGTAAAATCAAATGGTCTCACCTCCTTCTACACCCCACCGCCGTTAAGTTTATTTACCGGCACACCCCCCCCCCAAAAAAATTAAAAGAAGGCTTGTTTCTTATGTTTAAAGAAGATTTCAAACACCAATGTTCACGTCTATTACCTTCAGTTTTGAGATATGAGTATCCCCATAAAAATAATTTACTTTTTTCACTTCATTTCACACTACTCCCCCACCCCCCTAAGTGAATTTTCCCGCAAAAAAATACTTGTTTCTTTAATAGTAAAGGATCTTCTAAATACCAATTTTCACGACTCTAACTTCTTCAGTTTTTGATTTATGTGTCCTCATGAAAGGAATTCAACTCCTTTACACTCCCGCCCTCCAAGATGGTTTCCCACCAAAACGCGTTTTTCTTTGTTTTTAAAGGAGATCCAAATACGAATTTTCACGTCTGTAACAACTTTAGTTTTTATTAGATGTATGTATTCTCATTCAATTAATTCAATTAATTTTTTGAATTCTTTCACCCCCCCCCCCCTTCATTGGATTTTCCGAGAATACGTGTTTCTTTATTTTTAAAGCAGATTGCAAATATCAAATTTCACGTCTGTAACATCTTCATTTTTGAGATATCAGTAGCCTAATTAAAAGAATTCAACACCATTTTCAGTCACTTTTACCCCCCCCCCCCCCCTCCACCCAAGTGGTATTTCCGAAAGCTAAAAATACACGTTTCTTTATGTTTAATAGAGATAAAAAAACATTTTTCACTTCTGTAACATGTTAAGTCTTTTGAGATAAACTGTAAAAATTCTCATTTTAAAATTTCACCCCTTTTGAGTTCCCCTTAAGTGGAGTTTCCAAACACAAATCACCTATGTTTCTTTAGATTTACAGGAGATTACAAACACCCACTTTTTACGTCTGTAACATTTAACGTTTCCAAGATATTCTGTAGATATAGTCTTTCAAAAATTCACCCAATTTGTCACTCCTGTTTAACCGCCATTAATTGGATTTTCCAAAACTTAAAAATACGTGTTTCTTTATTTTTAAAGGAGATCCCATATACAAATTTTCAGTTCTGTAATATCTTTCGTTTCTGAGATATATGTATCCTCATTAAAGGCATTCAACCCATTTTTCACCCTTTTACACCCCTCCTATTGGGATTTACAGGAAACAAAAAATACGTTTTCCTTTATTTTTAGAGGACATTCTAACTACCAATTTTTACATCTGTAAATTTTAAAGTTTTAAGATGTATACACACTCATTTTAAAAAATTTACCTCCCCCTTTTTGCCCCCCAATATTTGGATTTTCCATAAACGAAAAAATACGTGTGTTTATTTATTTTTAAAGGAGATTCTAAATACCAATTTTCACATATATAACCTTTAAACATTTTGAGATAGATACACTCATTTTAAAATATTACTCCCTTTTCACCCCCCCCCCTAAATTGGATTTTCCAGAAACAAAAAAATACGTGTTTCTTTATTTTTAACGGAGATCCCAAACACCAATTTTCAGGTCTGTAATATCTTCAGTTTCTGATATATAAGTAGCCTCATTAAAGGCATTCAACCACTTTTTAGCCCCTTTTCACTCCTCCTATTGCGATTTTCCGAAAACAAAAAAATACGTGTTCCTTTATTTTTAATGAAGGTTCTAAATACCAATTTTTACATCTGCAAACTTTAAAGGTTTGGAGATATAGATTCACTCATTTTAAAAATTCACCCCCTTTTCACCCTCCCATTAATTGGATTTTCCAAAAACAAAAAAATACGTGTTTCTTTATTTTTAAAAGAGGTCAAAAGTACCAATTTTCAAGTCTGTAATATCTTCAGTTTCTGAGATATAGGTACCAGTATCCTGATTAAAGGCATTCAACCCATTTTTCCCCATTTTCACCCTTTTTCACCCCTCCTATTGGGAATTTCTGAAAACAAAAAAATACGTGTTTCCTTATTTTTAAAGAAGATTCTAAATACCAATTTTTACATCCGTAAACTTTTAAAGTTTTGAGATATAGAGCAACTCATTTTAAAATTTCACCCCCGTTTTCACCCCCTTAGCGAAGGAATATCCAAAAATCCTCTCTTAGCGAGCACCTACGTCATAATATGAATATATCCCCAAAATTTCATCTCTTTATGTCCAGTAGTTTAAGCTCGGCGATGATGAATCAGTCAGTCAGTCAGGACAAGCTACTTTATATATATACTAGCAAGATACCCGTGCTTCGCTACGGTATTATACTGAAATTTATAATTGAATGCTTATTGTTTTAGATATATAATCCGCCGAAATTCGCGATCTGACCAGTTTTTTGCGAGAATCCGCCAAAATTCGCGATCTGACTGGTTTTCTAATAGATTACGGCAAGTTTCCTCCCATTTTTCAATCTTTCTTTCCAGCAAACGATTTCGTACTTCCCGGGCTAGGTCCAGGTATTCCACCCAGTTAGTTGAGTCCCTAAATCTTTGCCATCTTTTCCTATAAGCATTTTTAATATGAATCAAATCCTTCAGGGGATCTGTCGTGGTGTCGTCTTGGGAGCCTTGGCGGTAGCCTACTGAACCCGCGGCCGGACTGCATTCTTAGTCATTAGCCGTCCAGGACCCGTTTCCAGCGTGGTCCGCACATGTGACGACGGTCCAGAACATTATTATTATTATTATTATTATTATTATTATTATTATTATTATTATTATTATTATTATTATTATTATTATTATTATTATTATTATTATTATTATTATATGTTCTGGACCCCACAGCAATATGCAAGACCGCTACTTGGCGGTAAATTACATCTGCTGCCATTGTCATTGTTGACAATGTGGCCAGCACCATTGTCGCGCGTAGGCAAGTGTGCGGGATTTCTGGCGATACGAATGACATACCTCCGTGTATTAGTGACCTTATTATAGAGGTGAACAATTTGACGGTCAATATCATTCCTATCGTTTATTTCAAATGTGTTTAAATTTTTATATGCCAGGAGAATCTACTCTAATCTAAGAACGTTCTCCGAAGGAAAAGATGGCTGTTGAAAAAGAACCCAGGAAAGATTAAAAATGATCGGTTTATGATCAGAATAAGTACATCGAAAGTCAACAGCCTGTTTCCTATCATTCGACAGGATCAGGGATGGAATGAATAAAGCCCCATCTAGCGGCGACAATATGAATTGTGCCGGCTGCCGAAGCTCCCCTCTGGGGCAATGATCGGTGAGTGACAAATGAAATCATATATTGGACAGTGTTGCTGGAATTAATGATAGGGAAAGCCGGAGTATCCGGAGAAAAACCTGTCCCGCCGCCATTTTGTCCAGCACGAATGTCACATGGAGTGACCGGGATTTGAAACACGGAACCCAGCTGTGAGAGGCCGGCGCTCTGCCGCCTGAGCAACGGAGGCTCCTTATAAGTACATTATGAACAGTAAAATCAATTGGTCTCACCGCCTTTTACACCCCACCGCCGTTAAGTTTATTTACCCCCACCCCCCAAAAAATTAAAAGAAGGTGTGTTTCTTTATGTTTAAAGGAGATTCCAAATACCAATGTTTACATTTATTACCTTCAGTTTTGAGATATAAGTATCCCCTTAAAAATAATTCACTTATTTTAACTTCCTTTCACACTCCCCCCCCTCACAAATTGATATTAAGACAAAAAATACTTGTTCCTTTAATAGTAAAGGATCTTCTAAATGCCAATTATCACCACTCTAACCTCTTTAGTTTTTGATGTATGTGTCCTCATGAAAGGAATTCAGCTCCTTTTCACTCCTCCCCAAGGTTATTTCCCCCCCCCCCCAAAACGTGCTTTTCTTTGTTTTTAAAAGAGATCAAAATACCAATTTTCACGTCTGTAACAACTTTAGTTTTTATTAGATGTATGTATTCTCATACAATTAAGTCAATTAATTTTTTCAATCCTTTAACCCCCCAAACGCCCTTCATTGGATTTTCCGAGAATACGTGTTTGTTTACGTTTAAAGCAGATTCCAAAAATCAAATTTCACGTGCGTAACATCTTCATTTTTGAGATATCAGTAGCCTAATTAAAATAATTCAACACCATTTTCAGTCACTTTTACCTCCCCCCCACTTCCCAAGTGGTATTTCCGAAAACTAAAAACACGTTTCTTTATTTTTAATAGAATTAAAAAATTAACATTTTTCACTTCTGTAACATGTTAAGTTTTTTAAGTTATACTGTAGAAATTCTCATTTTAAAAATTCACCCCTTTTTAGTTCCCCTTAAGTGGAGTTTCCAAAGACAAATCACCTATGTTTCTTTTCACTTACAGGAGATACCAAATACCCACTTTTTACGTCTGTAACATTTTACGCTTCTCAGATATTCTGTAGATATAGTCTTTCAAAAAATTCACCCCAATTTGCCACTCCTGTTTAACCGCCATTAATTGAATTTTCCAAAAGCAAATATATACGTGTTTCTTTATTTTTAAAGGAGATCCCATTTACAAATTTTCAGTTCTGTAATATCTTCAGTTTCTGAGATATATGTATCCTCATTAAAGGCATTCAACCAATTATTTACCCTATTGGGATTTAGAGAAAACAAAGAAATACGTGTTCCTTTATTTTTAAGGGAGATTCTAAACACCAATTTTTACATCCGTAAACGTTTAAAGTTTTAAGATGTAGACACACTCATTTTAAAAATTCACCCCCCTTTTCACCCCCCATTATTTGGATTTTCCAAAAACGAAAAAATACCTGTTTCTTTACTTTTAAAGTAGATCCCAAATACCAATTTTCAGGTCTGTAATATATTCTGGTTCTGAAATATAAGTAGCCTCATTAAAGGCATTCAACCTCTTTTTCACCCTTTTCCACCCTTCCTATTTGGATTTTCCGAAAACAAAAAATACGTGTTTCTTTATTTTTAAAGGAGATCCTAAATACCAAATTTTACATCTATAAACTTTAAAAGTTTAGAGATATAGATACACTCATTTTAAAAATTTCATCCCCCTTTTCACCCCCCATTATTTGGATTTTCCCAAAACGAAAAAATACCTGTTTCTTTATTTTTAAAGTAGATCCCAAATACCAATTTTCAGGTCTGTAATATATTCAGTTCCTAAGATATATGTATTCTCTTTAAAGGCATTCAACCCAATTTTCACCCCCTTTTCACCCCTCCTATTGGGATTTTCCGAAAAAAAAAACTACGTGTTCCTTGATTTATAATGAAGATTCTAAATACCGATTTTTACATCTCTAAACTTTAAAACTTTTGAGATATAGAGGCACTCATTCTAAAAATTCACCCCCCTTTTCACCCTCGCATTAATTGGATTTTCCAAAAACAAAATAATATGTGATACTTTATTTTTGAAAGCGATCAAAAGTACCAATTTTGAGGTCTGTAATATCTTCAGTTTCTGAGATATAAGTAATCTCTTTAAAGGCATTCAACCCATTTTTCACCCCTTTTTAACCCTCCTATTGGGATTTTACGAAAACAAAAAATACGTATGCCTTTATTTTTAATGAAGATTCTAAATACCAATTTTTACATCTCTAAACTTTAAAACTTTTGAGATATAGATGCACTCATTTTAAAAATTCACCCCCTAATCACCCTCGTATTAATTGGATTTTACAAAAACTTAAAAATATGTGTTTCTTTATTTTTGACAGCGATCGAAAGTACAAAAATTGAGGTCTGTGATATCTTCAGTTTCTGAGATATAAGTAGCGGTATCCTGATTAAAGGCATTCAACCCCTTTTTCACCCTTTTTGACCCCTCCTATTGGGATTGTCTGAAAACAAAAAAATACGTGTTTCCTTATTTTTAAAGAAGATTCTAAATACCAATTTTCACATCTGTAAACTTTTAAAGTTTTGAGATATAGACACACTCATTTTAAAATTTCACCCCCCTTTTCACCCCCTTAGGGACGAAATATCCAAAAATCCTCTCTTAGTGAGCACCTACATTATAATATGAATATATCCCCCAAATTTCATTTCTTTATGTCCAGTAGTTTTGGCTCGGCGATGATGAATCAGTCAGTCAGTCAGTCAGTCAGTCAGTCAGGACAAGCTACTTTATATATATAGATAGATAAGGACATGCAATACCAAGTGCTAATTCATTTTTCGAGTGACTATAGGCCTACATTTCGCGATTTGTCAGATTTCTGATTAGTGATTATTTTTAAGAGTGGAAGATCACATGATTGTACTTCCCCTTTAAACAATAATCGCCACCACCGACTCTGCGAAGTGTGTGTGTGCTAAACACGCAACATAAATCATTTTAGGGTGCCGCACTGAAAACCCTTCTCCAGCTTTCATCACATAAGGAGGAACATACGAAAGGAGTGACAACGCGGTGTCATATTTCACACCTCCTCGCAAGACAATGTACATAACTTCACTGAGCACACGTGCTAGAGTCGAATATTCCTCAGTCTTTCACAACCTCAGTTATAACTTCCATAATTTTCCTTCCTCTACTATGCTGTTTCGTCTTAGGACATTCGACGTGGATATTTTCTCGTGAAGGGACCTGCGACTTCTTCCGCATTCATCCAAATATTCCAATGTCGAGGATTAAAAATTAGGGTATCCCGGTGTTAATCAGGTAGGAAAACCCACAGATCGATGCGTACTAATATTTGCGTTCGCATCAAACGACACTCGAATCTATTTAAGCCAAAATTATTTATATCCGTGAGAAGTTGATCTCTTCTGTTGATTTCTTTCATTTGACATTATTAAGACTAAGTTTTATCAATGCATATACATTTAACCAAAAAGGAAACCGTGTTCCTGTTTGGGAACAATGGGATCGAAGGATGGGTGAGTTCGTTTCTCTAGGGAAAGTTTTCAGCCATTTTTATTCAAGAGTTTCCATTATGAAGCAACTTTAGTACACCGAACAGCCTTATAAAGGTCAACATTATATAAAGAGAAGCAAAGTCATCCCCGTACAGGCCATGAAGGCCCCTGGAAGAGCGGAAGGTAAAGGCTTCCACCATCCCTAACCTCGGCACTTAAACGGGTAGAGAGGTTAGCACTATGCCTGGCCGCATTTGCCCCCAGGAATTATCCCGGTGCTCATTTTTGGTGTAGGCTGAGTGAACCCCAGGATCGTATGCATCTCCGGAAGTGGAAAAATCGTTTCTAAAATTTTTCGACTTCCTGACGGAAAATCGAACCCACGTCCTTCCGGGCCTCGGCCAGGCAGCGTATCGCCATTATCACTAATACGCAAATATACCATGCTCTGAGAGAATCGATTCCTCGATATTGCATCACAGACGGCTCTGTTATTAAAATCAGGGCTCAGTTCTTAGTACATTCTCTATCAGGGGACAGAACAATAACGCTTAACAGTAGTATCGTCAAGAAGTCCTAAACTCTTCAGGTTTCAAATTTAGTTTTGGCTCATCCTTTTGAAAAGAGTAGATACGTGTAAAGTCCCGAATCATACCTAATACTTCATCATAATAGAGGTCAGAAAACTCTGCTGGTTAAACACTGCTGTCTTTGAGCCTTTTAGGAAGTTCATGCTCTTCCTCCTGGTAAATTAAAATATCTTCTTTGATCCAGTACAGTGTTCTTGTAGCCCTTCGATATGATTCAAAATCAGCTGAAGCAGTACGAACAGAATATAAAGTAGAAGCACAACCCACATATATTGTTGAGGTAGGAATCTACACCGAAAGTGATAATCATAACGGGAGAGCTAAGTTAAGTGTTAAAGCTAGATGACTAGCTAAACTTAACCTAATCCCATGGCACTACAGCCCTGAAAGGCCTTGGCCTACCAAGCGACCGCTGCTCTGCCCAAAGGCCTGCAGATTACGAGGTGTCGTGTGGTCAGCACGATGAATCCTCTCGGCCGTTATTCTTGGCTTTCTAGACCGGGAGATGACTAACGCTTGTAAAAATGTAGGGAAAAATAACCTTAGCAAATTGTTAAAAAGAATAAGTGAGAACAATGAAATAAAAGATAAAGGTCCTTCCGATGTAGCTAGCAGGTTCTATAGCCATTGTGCGCACCGTTCAGAGAACAGCACCGCATGATACAGGCGACAATGTGCTTTTAGGAGTATTTTCGTTTCGTACATAAAACCTCCCGTTGTATTTCTGGGCAAATTAGAGTATAAATGTTGAGACTTTCCTAAATTGCTGACTAACTTTTGAAACATATAAATCTGACTTTAACTTGAAAAATCTGAATATCTGCATTTAAAATGGAAATTAGGAAATTCTACATTTATTAAATAAAATACAAAATCGTCGAACCCTGGACTCTCAATTACTTCTTACCTGCTTACTTACACATACGTTATTTGAAGGGCGCCAGTTACCACTCAGTGCAGCAATAATAGAATGAGAATCTTGACTATCTCTAGGGTGTGGGGTAATAAGCTTACTTTTGACAACATACCATATGAGTTCTGGGAAAAGGAGTTTGGCGTTCGGTTTCCCCATTAATTTTGAGGTTAAGATATTTTACTGTCATTGAAATAAAACTATGATTTCGTTTGATAGAACAAAATATATTCTTTAAATAATATATAAAAAGTAGTGAGTCTTGTTGCGATAAAACAGATGAGAATATGAAATTATGACATTGCAACTGAAAGAAACTAGGCATGAATTTGAATTCTTCTTGACCGGACATTTAACAATTTATACGAAATATTTCCCTCACTGATTCACTTGACTGTACCTTCAACACTTTTAGTGCAATTACGACGTATTCCTTCGATCTGGTGTTTACTGTAGATGTGTCACGCCTAACTTGGTGATACATCCTTGTGACTGCTTCTTCTCCATATCATCTGACTTCTTTGTAAGTCAATATGGTATTACCTCATGGCAGGTGGTATCCCGCTCTGACTCCATGGTAAGCCCTTGCGTCCGTGTCTTCAACTAAGTGAGCGACCAACCTTGTCCTCACTCTCTCAATGACCAATAATTAATGGCTCACTGAGTCTTCTCCATCTCTCGTTCACACTCGTTGACTGACCGACTGAGGCCTCTTCATCTCGTAGACTTCTTCACTGTTCAGCTTCCGTTTAACTAATGACTGACGCTACAATATGCATCCATCTTTTATAGACGTTGGTTAACACAGCTACGTAATCTCCAGAAATAACAATGACATACTCCCACAACGCCTCAAACCGTTGCATGTAATGGTGAAATCCCCTGGGGCGGCTGAGTCTCTGAGCGAATTGCTGAAAGCTCACGATGACGTAGCCATGACGTAGCAATGACTTGGCAGAATCGCCAGTAGTATAGCAATATAACAACGTCACATCCACATCTGATACATCGAAACTCTCACTGTACAGTTATTTATGTTAATCTACATATACGTATATATGCATACACTAAATTACAAATACGCAAGCGACAAGCTTTGCATAATGGAATTGAATAATAATTATAACAAAATAATAATAATCTCACAGATAAAATAATAATAATACGAACATAATAATAATAATAATAATAATAATAATAATAATAATAATAATAATAATAATAATAATAATAATACAGATAAAATAATAAAAATACACATATCATCTTGTAACGGGATTTGAACCGTTACAATGTATAACACAACATATGATGGTCTTTCATTGGAGGTCAGTGTAAATTTATTCGGAATTATTGATTTTCGCTGTGAAGCGTCCTCTTCCTTACGTCATTATATCCCAGAATATATTTTTCAATAATCGCGCAGTATTAAGTTGTTGTCATTTAGCTAGGCTCTGTGAAAGGCTGCGCAAATAAAATTAGTTCAAAATATTCACTCTCGAACAACAAACACGATATCAATAATAATTCACAGGATTACAAGTGTTTCCGTGGAAACTATTTAAAATCTTTTAATTATGTAAGCAAGCTCGTTTTGATATTGTGGTAGTTGTGTTCACGTAGACTGAAGTTCGAAACGCAGAGAAGTGATGTTTCGGTTCAATGACTGCCATATTTATATTGTCCAGAGTTCGAATGGCGTCCGCCTCGTTGAGATGCCAATGCCAAAGTTACTCTGGTATCAGTTCCTTGTATGTTGTATGTTGCGTATTCAGCCCGAAAGCTGGTTTGATCCTCTGTAGCTCCGCCAACAGCTGTCATAAATAGCCTAGGCGTCACTGAAGAGGCATACTAGGGAAATGAGGAGTGAGGTAGTTTCCCGTTGCTTTCCTCGCCGAGCCAGCCGTTGCTATTACATATCAGTCTGCCAAGCCCACTGAATTGCATGCACAACCGACCCTATGAGCGATATTTTCACACCATTCATAACAGGGACTGGCTGCATAAAATGGTATTACCAGCATCACTCATACCTCAGTCACTTTCATATTGTCAAAGCCAAGGATGAGACTGAGACAGGTCAATGAAAGTAACAAATTTGATATAGCCCATACCAGAAGACATAGTGCACTGTAAACACTACATCTTGCCAGCAAAGGCATTCAGTTCCTTAGTATTTGTAATTAATAGAAACTAATGTATCACTCTTCTTGTACTTTTTCCTGTTATAATTTTATTATATGCTGCGCGCTTTATAACATGGCTAGCTGTAGTGCCCGACTCTGCTCAGCTACGTTCTTTAATGTTTCTTTCTTAATCTGTTTACCCTCCAGGGTTGGTTTTTCCCTCGGACTCAGCGAGGGATCCCACCTTTACCGCCTCAAGGGCAGTGTCCTGGAACTTCAGACTCTGAATCGGGGGATACAACTGGGGAGGATGACCAGTGCCTCGCCCAGGCGGCCTCACCTGCTATGCTTAACAGGGGCCTTGCGGGAGCGATGAGAAGATTAAAAGGGATAGACTAAGAAGAGGGAAGGAAGCGGCCATGGCCTTAAGTTAGGTACCATCCTGGCATTTGTCTGGAAGAGAAGTGGGAAACCACTGAAAACCACTTCCAGGATGGCTGAGGTGGGAATCGAACCCATCTCTACTCACTTGACCTCCCGAGGCTAAGTGGACCCCGTTCCAGCCCTCGTACCACTTTTCAAATTTCGTGGCAGAGCCGGGAATCGAACCCGGGCCTCCGGGGGTGGCAGTTAATCACACTAACCACTACATCACAGAGGCGGACACTTTAATGTTTACTTTATAATTTGTATTACCTGTTTGAAGTGATGGTTCATGGTGTGGGTTACTGTTGTCACGTCCTAGTTCGTGAACCATGGGCAAAGGCTGATTGCACCAGCGCGTGGTCCTGATAGTCGGGATACCAGTAGCTACGGAATGGGAGTGGGCATCTCGGACATACAGTATTCTGAGTCGCGGCTCTCCTTGTGCTCAGGCGGCTAGGTCTATACAGTCCACCGGTGGTTCCTAACCCGTTAGAGGTTAGATCCTCACTTGCACTATATGTAAGTAGGGTAGCATCCTGCTTCACAGACTTCACCGAGCTCAGAACATTTTAAGCAAGCTTCGGACCTATGGGGGTAACAGAGTCCCACTCCCGTTTGGCAGGCGAGGGACTCCTTCGAAACAACTTTGCGAACGAAGTAGAATTCGATGGGGAGCTATCAATAGAACTAAACGAGGTCACAGAACTAGTTACAAACACGGAATTGTGGCGGAGTTTAGTAAATTCACAGAGTCTTGCAGACTGAACGCTGAAAGGCATAACGGTCTATAATTATGAAGGGGCTGCCTGGCCGAGGCGGTAAAGGCGTGCTCGGTTCGCGCGGAAGGACGTGGGTTCGAGTCCCCTTCAGGGAGTAGTAAAATTTAAGAAACGAGATTTCCACTTCGGGAGGTGCACATGTCCCTGAGGTTCACTCAGCCTACACCAAGAATGAGTACCAGGTTAATTCCTGGGGGCAAAGGCGGCCGGGCGTAGAGCTAACCACTTTGCCCCTTCAAGTGCCGAGGTTAGGGATAGTGGAAGTCTTTACCTTCCACTCCTCCAAGGGCCTTCAAGGCCTGTACGGAGATGACTTTGTTTCTATAATTATGACGTATGTATGTATGTGTGAAGTGAATTTTTGTAGTTTTCTTTATTGAGACGTTGACTGACAGTTTACGAACTCCTTTGTAGATTTAGATATATTGTTATGTGTATACTTTTAAGTTCTAATTTGAGATTATTTAGTTTCACGTTAAACTTTTTCCTTGTGGCACACCAGATAGTCTGAGAAGTAGTTGATCCTGTCAAGCAACTTATACAAGTAAGTCATCCCCCTGTGGGTGGGGGCGGTAGAATAACACCCACGGTATCCCCTGCTTGCCGTAAGAGGCGACTAAAAGGGGCCTCGGGGGCTCTGAACTTTGAAGCGTGGGTTGGCAACCACGGGGCCCTTAGCTAAGTCCCGGCATTGCTTCCACATATTTGTGCCAGGCTCCTCACTTTCATCTATCCTATCCGACCTCTCTTGGTCAACTCTTGTTCCTTTCCGACCCCGACGCCATTAGGTTTGCGAGGGCTAGGGAGTCTTTCATTTTCACGCCCTTCGTGGTCCTTGTCTTCCTTTGGCCGATATCTTCATTCTTCGAAGTGTCAGACCCCTTCTATTTTTTCTCTCTGATTAGGGAAAAAGGAAATGAACAGTGTTTTGAGTAATTCAGGTGAACTCATAATAGATCCCAGGGAATCACTGGAGAGGTGGAGGGAATATTTTGAACATCTTCTCAATGTAAAAGGAAATCAACCTGGTGGTGTTGTGAACAGCCAAGCTCATGGGGAGGATGAAAATGATGTTGGTGAAATTATGCTTGAGGAAGTGGAAAGGATAGTAAATAAAATCCATTGTCATAAGGCAGCAGGAATAGATGAAATTAGACCTGAAATGGTGAAGTATAGTGGGAAGGCAGGGATGAAATGGCTTCATAGAGTAGTAAAATTAACGTGGAGTGTTGGTAAGGTACCTTCAGATTGGACAAAAGCAGTAACTGCACCTATCTATAAGCAAGGGAACAGGAAGGATTGCAACAACTATCGAGGTATCTCATTGATTAGTATACCAGGCAAAGTATTCACTGGCATCTTGGAAGGGGGGTGCGATCAGTCGTTGAGAGGAAGTTGGATGAAAACCAGTGTGGTTTCAGACCACAGAGAGGCTGCCAGGATCAGATTTTCAGTATGCGCCAGGTAATTGAAAAATGCTACGAGAGGAATAGGAAGTTGTGTTTATGTTTCGTAGATCTAGAGAAAGCATATGACAGGGTACCGAGGGAAAAGATGTTCGCCATACTGGGGGACTATGGAATTAAATGTAGATTATTAAAATCAATCAAAGGCATTTATGTTGACAATTGGGCTTCAGTGAGAATTGATGGTAGAATGAGTTTTTGGTTCAGGGTACTTACAGGGGTTAGACAAGGCTGTAATCTTTCACCTTTGCTGTTCGTAGTTTACATGGATCATCTGCTGAAAGGTATAAAATGGCAGGGAGGGATTCAGTTAGGTGGAAATGTAGTACGCAGTTTGGCCTATGCTGACGACTTGGTCTTAATGGCAGACTGTGCCGAAAGCCTGCAGTCTAATATCTTGGAACTTGAAAATAGGTGCAATGAGTATGGTATGAAAATTAGCCTCTCGAAGACTAAATTGATGTCAGTAGGTAAGAAATTCAACAGAATTGAATGTCAGATTGGTGATACAAAGCTAGAACAGCTCGATAATTTCAAGTATTTAGGTTGTGTGTTCTCCCAGGATGGTAATATAGTAAGTGAAATTGAATCAAGGTGTAGTAAAGCTAATGCAGTGAGCTCGCAGTTGCGATCAGCAGTATTCTGTAAGAAGGAAGTCAGCTTCCAGACGAAACTATATTTACATCGGTCTGTTTTCAGACCAACTTTGCTTTACGGGAGTGAAAGCTGGGTGGATTCAGGATATCTTATTCATAAGTTAGAAGTAACAGACATGAAAGTAGCAAGAATGATTGCTGGTACAAACAGGTGGGAACAATGGCAGGAGGGTACCCGGAATGAGGAGATAAAGGCTAATTTAGGAATGAACTCGATGGATGAAGCTGTACGCATAAACCGGCTTCGGTGGTGGGGTCATGTGAGGCGAAAGGAGGAGGATAGGTTACCTAGGAGAATAATGGACTCTGTTATGGAGGGTAAGAGAAGTAGAGGGAGACCAAGACGACGATGGTTAGACTCGGTTTCTAACGATTTGAAGATAAGAGGTATAGAACTAAATGAGGCCAGAACACTAGTTGCAAATAGAGGATTGTGGCGACGTTTAGTAAATTCTCAGAGGCTTGCAGACTGAACGCTGAAAGGCATAACAGTCTATAATGATAATGTATGTATGTATGTATGTATGTATGTATGTATGTATGTAGTGTTATATAGAGGATGGTTGTCCAGTTGTACTTCCTCTTACAACAATAATCACCACCACAAGTAAGTCATAGGTAATAAATATCATAATATTCCTTATTACGCAACATTTTTAGGTTGCAATAAATAAGTATTGAATAGGTGGAAACATTTTTAGCTCTTGTTTTATATTATAAAAGTAAGTTATAACTGTAGTTATGCAAGACGTAGGCTACATTATTCCAACTGTCATTGGGACTGTCACCAATCAGGATAGGGACCCCGAAAACTATGAAATGAAATTATTTTCTCTTGTCCATTTCGGATTTTTTTCACGCCTTCTGAACACGTATGCCGATGGAGGCTGAACTTGCCCATAAATGGCATCCGGAGTGTCACAGTTCATCTCAGCGACCCTGGAAACTGTGGATTCGGCGCTAACATTTACATGTCATCCCCTCCCCTAGGGGTGCTAGGGATTTCTTACACCAACAGTATTGTTTCCGGATAGTAAGTCATATGTGTACCAAGTCTGTTGAGAGCTATGCTGGAACATACACACGTACACACATAATCTGGGCAATTTGTACATCCCCCGACTCCCAGTCTGAACTGGGGGTCGAACGTGGACTGAACGACATTCGCAGTGTCACTGTTCATCTCAGCGACCCCAACAACTATGGATGCTATATTAATATGGGTCGTTTTCTATTATTTATAGTTCACCCTCTTCTACTCCCACCCCTTGGGTGGTGTCTTACCACCACATTATTTTTGCCATGTAGTTAGTCATACACATACATCCAAAATCTAGGTCATTTTGGAAATTCCTTTTCACCCTTTCTGAATCTCCTTTCCGACTAGGGCTGAACTATGACTTAGACGGCATCCAGAGTGGCACAGTTCCCCTCGGTGACCCCTAAAACTACGGATTCGACTCTAATATCGGTCTTTATCGGTTATATTCTTTACATTTCAGACCCTCCCGTAGGTGTGCTAGGGATGTCTTGCCCCCATAAGTCGTTTTTCCAGACAGTAAGTTATATGTGTACCAAGTTTGGTTAAAGCAATTCTGGAAGGTAAGTAAGGTAAATTGGACAGTTCAGCAGCCATCACCACCACACGACCCTGGGAGAGACCTCCGCCACGCTGAATGTGCTGACTGAGTGCATGCTTAACCTCACATGACCTCACTTGACGGGCGACTTGAAAAGTAAGCTGGCTGGATTCGTGTGCAGGCTTAACCCTGCAGGCCCCGCGTTCTACCCGAGACTAACCCTTACAAAGGCGTTAACTTTCGTTAACGTTCGATGCCTAAGAGTACAAGCTTAACCTAACAGAGTCAAAGTTCAACACTTGGGCTAACCGCATAAGAGTGTAAGCTTAACCTAACAAACCCCGGGTTCGACCTCAGGCTTAACCTTACAAGAGCGTTAACTTAACAGACTCAAGTTCGATGCCGAAGACTACAAGCTTAACATTTAGTCAGTACTTGAGTGAAATAAGGGTGTCTTTGCCAAGTGAATGTTCATAACCTTCGGTGCCAGTGTATAAATATTTCCCATCACTTCAGTTGAGGTATAAAGGTCATTCTCGGCCTATAAACTTATTTGGAAGACAATAGACGTAATTTATCTCCAGAAAACATTAAAAAACTTGCAATGATCTATTGTGATGCTCCTTTCTGCAGTAAATGAAATGTGAAATATCGTATGGCTTTTAGTGCCGGGATATCCCAGGACGGGTTTGGCTCGCCAGGTGCAGGTCTTTCTATTTGACTCCTGTAGGCGAGCTGCGCGTCGTGATGAGGATGAAATGATGATGAAGACAATACATACACCCAGCGCCCGTGGCATTGGACTTAACCAATTGAGGTTAAAATCCCCGACCCGGCCGGGAATCGAACCCGGGACCCTCTGAACCGAAGGCCAGTACGCTGACCGTTCATCCAACGAGTCGGACCTTTCTGCAGTGAAGGATGCATGTATAAAGGTAGTGAATGAAATGAAGTATGGCTTTTAGTGCCGGGAGTGTCTAAGGACAAGTTCGGCTCGCCAGATCCAGGTCTTTTGATTTGACGCCCGTAGGATGAAATGATGATGCAGACTGCACATACACCCAGCCGCCGTGCCGGAAAAATGAACCAATTATGCCGGGAATCGAACCCGGGACCCCTGTGACCAAAGGCCAGCACGCTAACCATTTAGCCATGGAGCCGGACAGCTAGTGAATAAAATCGGCGTATTCCTAAAGGCATATTTTTCTATATTGATGCATATTTTTTACATTTTTATTGCATAATTGCATGCATATCTTAATCTATTTAGTGTATAAAAATCCGATCCCTAGCAATGGCTTTACTAGCATCGTTCATACCACAGTCACTTTCAGTTTGACAAAGCCAAGGATGAGGCAGGTCAATGAAAGTAATGAAGAAGACCAGAAGAATGTAAACACTACGTCTCGCCAGCAAAGACATACCCGTACGTTCATCACCAATATAATAATAATAATAATAATAATAATAATAATAATAATAATAATAATAATAATAATAATAATAATAATAATAATGTTAGTTTTATGTTTGGCTACTTTTCTGTTTTCAGAGATGCCGAGGTGCACGAATTTTTTACTCTAGTTCTGTCCCGAGTAAATCTGTGGACACGAGGCTGGTGTTCTGGAGCACCGTTACAAACCCACACACGTTTTCAGCTTTCACACACAATAAATAAATTAACGAATTCATCATGATGCTATAAGCCCCTTAAATGACACAATATAAATATCCAGTACCAAAATGTGAAATATGGTTCAAAATTTATCACGTAGGTAGACTATCGAGGAGGCACTTCGTCTAGTAAGGAAATCATGCGAAGACTTATCTCTGGAAACACACAGGAAAGCAGTCGACTTCGGTCAGATCGTCCGAAATGTGAAACACCAGATAAAAGGAATAAGTAGGCTTGGGTGGAGATTATCCTGGGTTCAGAATCTTCACCAGTAGCTCGACATTCACGACACGGCAACTCGGATACGGGAAACACAAAATAGGAAATAATAATAATAATAATAATAATAATAATAATAATAATAATAATAATAATAATAATAATAATGGCGTGTGGCCTCCGGAGAGGCCTAGTGCAGGTCTTTCGAGTGGGCGCCGTATAGGAGATCTCAGCATCTGTGAGGCCTTACCTACGATGAATTATAATGATGAAGACAGCACAATCACCCAGCCTCCAAGCCAGAGAAATTAACTAATTAAAGCGAAAATCCCCGCACCGGCCGAGAATTGAACGCGGGGCCCATAAGTCTAAAGGCCAGCACGCTAACCATTTAGAATACAGTTGGACAAAATGGGAAATACTCCATGATAAACGCCAATCTTCTCTCAGGAGGCGACATAAGAAGAAGCGGAAGAGGAAGAAGAAGAAGAAGAAGAAGAAGAAGAAGAAGAAGAAGACCGGGCGAGTTGGTAGTGCGGTTAGGGGTGCGCAGCTGTTAGCATGCACACGGGAGATAGTGGGTTCGAACCCCACTGTCGGCAGTGCGGAGGATGGTGTTCCATGCTTTCCCATTTTCACACCAGGCAAATGCTGGGGCTGTACCTTAATTAAGGTCACGGCAGCTACCCTCCCACTCCTAGGCCTTTCCTATCCCATCGTCACCACAAGACCTATTTGTGTCGGTGCGACGTAAAGCAAATGGATGTTTTCCTAATTTTATTTTATACAACTGGCTTTATATCGCACAGACACAGATAGGCCTTATGGCGACGATGGGGTAGGAAAGGACCAGGAGTTGAAAGGAAGCAATCGTGGCCTTAATTAAGGTACATCCCCAGCATTTTCCTGGTGTGAAAATGGGAAAGCACGGAAAACCATCTTCAGGGCTGCCGACAGTGGGGTTCGAACCCACTGTCTCCCGAATGCAAGCTCAAAGCTGCGCGCCCCTAACCGCACGGCCAACCCACTCGGTGAGTGGACGAATGAATGAATGAATGAATGAATGAATGAATGAATAAATCAAAGTAACTTAAAAAAAAGTACAAGCTTGTTTTTTGCGACACTTGATCCCCTGATCACAGCCATGTGATGTGCAGTTTTACGTGCATTCGAACCATTGGGATACGACTTTTCATTTCAAAAATCCCACATGACTTGATCGAAATTTGAACCGCAGTATGTTATTGAAAAGCCAGTTACAATGTCACTCGGCTATGGCGGTCTAATAAACTACACCTCAACTAACAGCACTTATTATTTCACCTGAATTTGCACACCACACATAACACTATCCTCCACTACAATAACACGCAGTTACCTACAAATGGCAGATGCCGCCCACCCTCATCGGAGGGTCTGCCTTACAAGGGCTGCACTCGGCTAGAAATAGCCACACGAAATTAAAATTTAAAAAACCTGAATATGCGTACGATAGGTTATTGTTTGTATAAGCCATGAGTAGATTATAATATTAACGAATTTATAGATTCATTCGTTTGCCTTGACATTTTTTAAAATGTTATTTGTTCGGGGCGTCGATCTAGAAAGATCTTTTGCCCCTACTTGCACCATATATATGTGTGAGGAACCTGCGTGTATTTTGTAAATGGTGGAAGTGTAAAGTGTTGAATGTGTGGAAAGGAACGTTAAGGACGGCACAAACACCCAGTCTCCAGGCCAGGGATATTAATCATTTACAATTAATTCCCCTGACCTGGCCGGGAATCGAACCCGGGGCCGCCGGCTGACAGGCGGACGCGTTGCCCCCTACACCGCATTTCCCTGAAATACCCTATAGATGTAATTAAGACCGTGCCATTATATGGAGTGAACCCGCATTCTATATTTAGAGGTTCTAAGCCCCTACCCTTCTAAGCACCTGCTCAAGGTCTGTATCCCTCACCTTTCAGAAGGAAGGGAGCGTTCTTTTGTCGTGAAGGGCTAGTGACCGTCGATCCTTGTTCACCTTGCTAAAACCTGGTTATTTATGAGCTAGCAACAGTTATCCGTTATCCTCTTTTACCTGCTCGAGGGGGGAACAATTATTAACAAACCTATTGTCACCCACAGGATATTTCTGTTCCTTATTAACGACCTTCCACACTGACCACAGACTGACGATCATAAGGGAAAGGTTCTCAAAATGACAAAATAAATAAATAAATAAATAAATAAATAAATAAATAAATAAATAAATAAATAAATAAATAAATAAATAAATAAATAAATAAATAAAACAATTTTTTATTTTGGTGCCTTCTTTTCTAAAAAGTACTGCATCCTACATCTACTAATCTGTTTATCATATTCATTTCTTGGTCTTCTCCAGCCGTTCTTACCTCCTACACTTCCCTCAAAAACTAACTAAACAAGTCCTGGGTTTTTTAAGATGTGTCCTATCATTCTATTTCTTCTCGTCAAATTTCGTCAAATTGTTTTCCTCTCACCAAATCGATTCATTATCTCTTCATTCGTGATTAGATCTACTAATCTCGCATCTAGCATTTTTCTGTAACATCACGTTTCGAAAACTTCTAATCCCTTTCTTTCAGAGCTAGTTACCGTACATATTTCACTTCCGTACAAATCCACGCTCCAGACGAAAGTTTTCAAAAACATATTTTTATAATTCCTATACCAGTGTTCGAAGTGCGCACATTTCTTTTCTTAAGAAAGGCCTACCTTGCTTGTGACAGTGTGCATTTGATGTCCTCATTACTTCTGCCATCTTTAGTTATTCTACTCGCCAAGTAACAATATTAATTAATTTCCTAATCTAATATGTTCTTCATTCGACTGCACTATATTCTCCTTCTCAAAGACTGTGTCTACACCATCCAGCAATTTCTTCAGATGTTCTGCAGGCTCAGATAACAATATCATCGATAAATCATTAAGTACCGAGCTCGATAGCTGCAGTCGCTTAAGTGCGGCCAGTATCCAGTATTCCGTGGTTTCCCATTTTCACAGCAGGCAAATGTTGGGGCTGTACCTTAATTAAGGCCACGGCCGCTTCCTTACCACTCCCAGTCCTTCCTTGTCCTATCTTCGCCATAAGACCTATCTGTGTCGGTGCGACATAAAGCAACTAGCAAAAAAAAAAAAAAAAAGTCATTAAGTTTTGGTTTCCCCACCTTGGATTGTGATTCCCTTTCGAACTTCCTCTTTATTATCCTTTACCACCTGTTCTATATACTAAAAAGGAGAGGGGAAAACTGAAGCCTTGCCTGGCTCCTTCATGAATTGTGCTTCTTATTCATAGCCCTCGATTCTTATCACTGCAGACTGATTTTTGTACAGACTGCAGATTCTTATTCTTTCTCGGTATCTGATCCCGACCACCTTCAAAACATCAAATAGCTTGGCTCAATCAACATTCTCGAATACCTTTACTAGATCTACGAATGCCATGTACTTAGACTTGTCCTTCTTAATTCGATCCTCTAAGATTAGATGTGAGGTCAGGATTGCTTCACGTACTCCTACATTTCTTTTAAAGCCAAACCGATCTCTAAACTAAGCTTTAATTTGTCTTTCCTTTCCTTTATAAATAACACGTGCAAGCATGAGCTACTACTAAACTAATGGTGTGGCAGTTTTCAAACTTATCAGCACCTGCTTTCTTGGGAATAAGTATAACAACATTCTGTCCAAAATGTATAATGCCTAACTTCTAATTTCAAAAAGTCCCTCTTGATTTGTTTGTGAATCCAACCGCAATTTAAATAAATGTTTTGCGTCTCATTGACTACTTTTACGGTTTTCGGAGGTGCCGAGGTGCCGGAATTTTGGCACGCAGGAGTTCTTTCATGTGTTGATAAGTCTACCCACAGGAACTTAACGTATTTTAGGATCTTCTAATTTCGGACTAATCCGAATTGTTTGTTTTAAAGTAAAGAAAATTCAAGATAATACACGTTTCCGATCATGTAATCTATTGTTTCCTGGTAATATCGCAATTGGCTCATGTGAGCGGGCCTATGAGTTTGTGGAACCAAAACTGCTAGCTGGTAGCAGGGGT
The DNA here is from genome assembly GCF_040414725.1 of Anabrus simplex. Classification (NCBI taxonomy): domain Eukaryota; kingdom Metazoa; phylum Arthropoda; class Insecta; order Orthoptera; family Tettigoniidae; genus Anabrus; species Anabrus simplex. The sequence goes on from NC_090265.1 coordinate 178,117,613, forward strand.
AAGGCAAACTCCTAAACGGCATTTAGAAACAAGACTATCAATTATCACAGGTTCTCCCCATTCGCTTTGGCGAGTTTCAGTGGCTTTCAAAAAGTCAAAAATCAGAATATTTTTTGCGGCATGTCCCGACATGTTACGACACAACATTGATTACGTAACTTTGAAGAATATTTAACACATTATATCTACTACTCAACTACATTATTTCTGTTATTTATTTATTTATTTATTTATTTATTTATTTATTTATTTATTTATTTAATTAATTTATTTATTTATTTATTTATTTATTTATTTATTTATTTATACTACATGTAACTGAGCTTCATAACACATGACTCTTCATTGTAACTACCTTAGGCCTCTTCATAAATTTTTGAACTAGATTTATGCTCAAAGCACTGGCCTTACTGAACGGGTTTTAAGTGTTAAAAGTCTCCAGAATTATTTTTGGGGAATTTTAGATCTGAACTGAGATTTTTTCCTTGTAAATATTCTAAAAATAGTCTCAGAGATTGCACTTCTGTGTGGAAATTATAGAATAAAATTCATTAGGTTAGAGATGATGTGATATTTAAGAACACCACCAGTTGATTGCATCTGTCTTGCCAGTGCCCACTGAACATCAGTTCTCTCCAGCTACTTAAGGAAGGAGGAAAATGCTGTGATTTTCAAAAAAATACGCGAACACTAAATCTGCTCTCAAAATCGGGAGATAAATCTCTGCGAACAGGAGAGAGGGCGGAAGGACCAAAAATAGGGAGTCACTCGCTTAAATAGGGGGAGTTGGCACGTCTGCAGTGGGTATTGTAGGGAACCTACATGCATCTCAAAGAACTTTCATCGCCACTGGCTAAAACCAGGGTGTAGCACTTCTTGGAGACCCTATGCTCACTCGCACCTCGTTACTTGCCATGGCTACACCTGGCCAAACACGGTGTCTTCCGATGCTAAGGCTTTACTGCCCCGCTACTTTTCTCGACGTGCTCATCTCATTCGTTTCCGGTAATGGATAAATTCGACACCATAAAGGAGTATAGGACCTAAGATGGACATAATTCATCGCCATGTGTTTTAAGCCAGAAGTTCTCAAAATATTACGAGATTCTACGTCTTATTCATGGCTAAATGCTCAATGTACTCCCAGAAAAACCCCTCCTAAATGGTTAATTATTCAGGCATTTTAATTGGTTATAAATCATTCTTTTAAATAAACATCGTAAATAACTGGTTTGATGCAGCTCTCCTTGCCACCCTATCCTGTGTTAACCTTTTCATTTTTACGTAACTACTACATTCTACATCTTTTCTAAAAAAATGCTATTTGTTCGGAGCGTCGACCTATAGAGATCTTTTGTCCCTACTTGCACCATATGATGTGAACCTCTGTGTAATAGGAATTGCGGAAGTGTAGAGAGTTGAATGTGAGGAAAGGAACGTTAAGGGCGACACAAACACCCAGTCTCCAGGCCAGGGATATTAATCATTTTACAATTAAAAACCCCCTGACCCGGCCGGGAATCGAACTCGGAGCAGCCGGGTAACAGGCGGACGCGTTGCTCCCTACTCCGCTGGGCCGGACACATTCTATATTTACTCCGATCTTTTTTTCATATTCATGCCTTGGACTGCCACTGCCGTTTTTAACACCTTTACTTCCCTCAAAAACAAACTGAACAAGACCTCTACCCATATCACCTTCAGCATTCTGAATGGTCAGCGTACTGGCCTTCGGTTCAGAGGGTCCCGGGTTCGATTCCCGGCCGGGTCGGGGATTTTAGCCTTCATTGGTTAATTCGAATGGCCCGGGGTCTGAGTGTTTGTGCTGTCCCCAACATCCCTGCAACTCACACACCACACGCCACACATAACACTATCCTCCACCACAATAACACGCAGTTACCTACACATGGCAGATGCCGCCCACCCTCATCGGAGGGTCTGCCTTACACGGGCTGCACTCGGCTAGAAATAGCCACACGAAATTATTATTACCTTCAGCATTCTTCTGTAACACCACATTTCAAAAGCGTCTATTCTCTTCTTTTATGAGCTACTTATCGTCCATGTTTCACTTCCATACAATGCCATAATCCACACGAAAGTCTTCAAAAACGTCCTTCTAATTCCAATATTAATGTCCGAAGTGAGCAAATTTCTTTTCTTAAAAAAGGCCTTTCTTGCTTGTGCTTGCCTGCATTTTATGTCCTCCATACTTCTGCCATGGTTAGTTATTTTACTACCCAAGTAAGAATATTCATCCACTTCCTTTAAGACTTCATTTCCTAAACTATAATTTCCTGTATCACCAAACTTTATTCGACTGCACTCCATTACCTCTGTTTTGAATTTATTTATTTTCATCTTGTACTCGTTCTCCAAGACTGTGTTCAAACCATTAAGCAATTTCTCCAGATCTTCTGCATACTCAGATAATTTTAATTAAAGCCATTTAACTGCAGTTTTAAAAATATTTCCTATCTTCTAATGGTAACTTTGATTCTTTTCCAATACCGACGTGTAAGATAAAGTTCTATCAAAGAACTTCGTTTTCCTGCCTTTCAAGACACTTATTTCTCCATCATCTGCATAGCCGCGAGTTGATAGCTATTGTCTGAAAAACTGTTTCGACGACAACAGCAGAAGAGGTTGAGAAACCAGCTTCCCTTCTTATTCTCCCTCATAATCGTCGCACGTCTGTTACCAAGGCTATACCCTTCCCTCGTATGAATGGGGCACCGACTGCTCATTCCAGGGTCGAAAACGGGTGATCCCAGGTGATATTTTGAGATAAATACAAATTAAAAGATAACTAATCTTAATTATATGGATAGGGATGGAAATAGAGTGGAAACACTACAAAATGATGAATGAGAACTGTCTTTCATTACTAAATTTATTCTATCTTTGGCTCAAAAATATCAACACTGAAACAAATTAAACGGAAACTCAATAATATTTATTTTATAAAAGCACTAGGTCAATACACAAATGAAAGGACATACCCCGCGGATAATTAATTTTCTCAATATCCTTCAAACGTCATCATCCGTCTTCATTAATTCAAAATAATAAATTATTGTTTAGTTGGTTTCACATTTCAGAAATACAAACAATAATTCATTACTTTATCCATTACATTTTTTTTTTTTTTGCTATTGGCTTTACGTCGCACCGACACAGATATGTCTTATGGCGACGATGGCACAGGAAAGGGCTAGGACTGGGAAGGAAGCGGCCGTGACCTTAATTAATGTACAGCTCCAGCATTTGCCTGGTGTGAAAATGGGAAACCACGGAAAACCATCTTCAGGGCTGTTGACAGTGGGGTTCGAACCTACTATCTCCCGAATACTGGATACTGGCCGCATTTAAGCGACTGCAGCTATCGAGCTCGGTATCCATTACTATTATCCTTACAAATTGTTGTTTTGGGTTTCTTACTGAAGGTAAACATTCAATATTACTATACAATCACTACCTTCAAATGATCTGTGCTAAATAACTTGATTTTAAAATAAAAAAACACTGTTTCACCGCACCATTCACCCTACTAATTAGCTAGAAAAATGAACCGCATTCATCCGATGAATTCAGATATAAAATCGCTCCATGAGCATTGAAAAGTCATAACCATGCAAACGCTCCCGTGGTGGAGGGTTAGCGTGCCTGCCTCTCGCCCGGAGGCCCGGGTTCGATTCCCGGCCAAGTCAGGGATTTTTCTCTCGACCTGAGGGCTGGTTCGAGGTCCACTCAGCCTACGTGATTATTGTTGAGGAGTTATCTGACAGTGAGATGACGGCCCCGGTCTCGAAAGCCTAGAATAACGGCCGAGAGGATGCGTCGTGCTGACCATACGACCCCTCGTAATCAGCAAGCCTTCGGGCTGAGCAGTGGTCGCTGGACAGGCCAAGGCCCTTTCAAAGGCGTTAAGTGCCGTGGATTTTTTGTTTCTGTTTTTAAATGTAAGGGTTGTCCCACGTGGAAACCTGGTTAATGGAGACTGGTTCCTAATACTTAGCCGCGTTTGTTCAAGCTTGGTGAACTTTCATTTTCTATTTTACATCCTCTAGGATCAAGTGTTGTTGGTTAATTCTGAACATCTGTTTGGTATGATGCATATTTCGGCATCGGGATTCATCTATAACTTAAGGGTGTTACGAGATGACAACACGTGGTGTGATTTTATTTCAGATTGTGATAATTGCTGTTAACTTGTAATAAACACCATGCTTTCAAATAATATTTTGCAACCTATCCAGAGCAACTGATTGTTAATTTGGTTCGGTTAAGGATCCATTCAGGGAATGTTCCAGTATCCGAGAGGATATTCGACTGGTGGATAACCTTAATTAAATGTAAATTTGGAATTCTATTTGTTGAAGGTCAGATTTTCCACGGATCGTGTGGATTAATTCTCAGTTATCGTTTGGATCAATAGGTGCCCGATTTCCAGGTTTTCTCTTCCTTTTCTGGTTTTGCCGTCCATAGATCTTTTTTGCTACTGGCTTTATGTCGCACCGCCAGAGATAGGTCTTATGGCGACGATGGGATAGGAAAGGCCCAGGAGTTGGCAGGAAGTGGTCGTGGCCTTAATTAAGGTACAAAAACAAAAAACCCACAGCACTTAACGCTCTTGAAAGGGGCATGGCCTGCCCAGCGACCACTGCTCAGTCCGATGGCCTGAAGATTACGAGGCGTCGTATGGTCAGCACGACGCACCCTCTCGGCCGTTATTCTGGGCTTTTGATACCGGGGCCGCCATCTCACCGTCAGATAGCTCCTTAATTATAAGCACTTAGGCTGAGTGGACCTCGAACCAGCCCTCAGGTCGAGAGAAAGATCCCTGATCTGGCCGGGAATCGAACCAGGGGCCTCCGGGCGAGAGGCAGGCACGCTACCCGTACACCACGGGGCCGGCTCAATTAAGGTACAGCCCCAGCATTTGCCTGGTGTGAAAGTGGGAAACGACGGAAAACCATCCTCAGGCTGCCGAAAGTGGGATTCGAACCCACTATCTCCCCGATGCAAGCTCACAGCCGCGCGCCTCTAACCGCGCGGCCAACTCGCCCGGTCGTTCACAAATTTTATATTGCGTTTTTAAACTTGCGAAGGCACTAATATAAATAATTTCAAAATGCTTTCGCCGTTCATGTTATGCAGTCTGACTGATTTATAACATTTTGTGAAAAATTTAATTAGCTCCTTTTGGTTATTCAGTAAATGTGGTGGTCGTAATTTTGTTCAATGAACTTTTAGTAAGTACATTTTTGCTCCTCATTTGAAGCAGTTACGCTCTCCCTTGAACCCTGTCGATCGGTCATCGAAGTGGTTGAAAAGAATCCTACACGACCCCAAGATCTATGAATCAATATTGTTCTACCGAAGCAGCCAAGGCAGGCGAACCACGATGGATGGTATGTACAAGGGTTCAGTACCCATAGGAGTTATATTGTTATTATTATTATTATTATTATTATTATTATTATTATTATTATTATTATTATTATTATTATTATTATTATTGCTGTTTTAAGAGCCCAAATATCTAGGTCATCAGGCGGAATCTATATTATAAGCTTGAGGGAAGAGACAAGAAAATCGTGATTTATAGAAACACGACAGGTCACCGTCGTCTTCTTCTCAAGCGTGTTGACATTCATTCCTGAATATGGGCCTCTTCGTATTCCTACCATATGGACCTCTGTGGGGCGCTGAGTATCCAGTACCTTCCCTCGTGGCGTTAAATATTATCTTCCTATCCAGTAGGTGTCTGCCTACACTCCTTCTTGACCCCCGTGGTCTTTACTCCTTCAGAGTAGTGGTCCATTTTAAGGCCCACCTCCTCTTAATTCTTGCCACTTGTTCCATCATGTCGTCTCCCCCTGATCTCCTTTTGGGTCGATCTCTCAGGCTGATTTCAAGCCTTAAACGCTTCTCCACTCTCTGACAGACTCTTGAGACGGTTCGCGTTGTTTACAGCGAAATTAATAGTTTCAAGCCCATGTGTGACGACTGGTAGAATTATCCTGTCGTATACTTTCCTTTTGCTGTTCATCGATGTTCACATGATGTAGCTGAACCTGCCGAAAGCTACTCTGGCCAGGCGTATTCGTCTGGTATTCTCTGCCGTCTAGTTGTTCCCCCGTAGTTTAATGCTGTGACCCAGGAATGTGTATTCCTGAACAGCTTCAAGAACTCGATTGCCCATGGTGACATGCATGTTTTTGGGCTCATAATTTTTGTTTTATATAGAATCCTGCTAAATATGAATACTAAACCTATACAATATTAAACGGACTGGAATATACTATGGTCATCTAACGAGAAGTCGCGTGGATGCGGGGTGAGAGTTGCAAGGGGTAAGCAATGCTATCGCGCATGCGCCGATCTCAAGTCTCAAGGCCTGACAATATACATCTGTTCCGTCCGCGCTAGTCCTGCGAATTGAGGTGCTGTCATGAAGTTTCAGGGTGGTAGTGCGATTACTGTATGGTTGCATAAAGAACAGTTCAATAATGAATATCCATTTATTCAGAGAACTCGTATTGTATGTCACGACTGATGTTTGTAGCTAAGAGTGTAGTATCTGTTAGTCCTGCCGTACCTACAAGTTGCCGCGACTTATCGTCAGACGCAGATAACATAGTAAGATGACGCAAAATGGAATGTGAGTTACAAACCCACAAAATACGAAAGGTAAACCTTCACAATATTAAAAAGAAACATGGAATATAAATATAATGCAATGACGATGATAATAAAAATGGCTGAATAAATAAACTACAGCCTAGTGGCGGTTCGTGATATTTTACTCTGGCAGGGCTGTGCCGCCACCTCTTTCTCCTCCCAATCGGTTGAGTTTTCACTGACCAGCATCACGATATTTTAAAATGAAATGTAATACACTAGTGCCCAAAAGTTAAGCACAATCACTAAACGAGGCTATACCGCCTGACAGGAATGTCGGACGGATTGCTGAAGAAGCGAAAGCCAAATCACTAACCATATGTCACACAACTTGTCCAATAAACAGTGTCAGAAAGGTTCTGATAGCTAAGGTACACCTTTGACAACAACTAACAAAACTTGGCAATGTCTCCCACAACAAAATATGCTCTTAATAGTGTGTATGGTTACCCGTAACGGCCACACATGCTTCGCAGTGACGTGGCATGTTCTCTGTCAGATGGTTCAAGAGCTCTTGTGGTAGTTTATTCCATTCCTCCGAAAGGGCAATGTGCAGGTCTTGGTGGGTCCTTGGTAGAGGCTAACGGGATGAAATTCGCCTCCCCAATGCATTCCAGGCATGTTCTATAGTATTCAGATCCGCAGACTTCGCTGGCCAGTCCATGCGATGAATGTCTTCCCCAGTCAGAAGTTTATCCACCAGAGCAGCGTGGTGCAGTCGGGCATTATCGTCCATTAAGAGGAAGTCTGAACCAACCGCACATCTGAAGAGTCGAACATGTGGTCTCAGTACCTCATCCCTGTATCTCCGAGCGTTAACAGTGTTCCTCGGACCACCCATAAAGACGTGCAGGTTCGTACAGCCATTCAACATGATGCTGCCCCACACATGACGCCGCCACCACCACCATATTGATCTCGTTCCACGATGTCCCTGTGGTGCTACCCGGTTCTCTCCAGATTAATGTGCGACGGGAATCGTTCTGTAAACTGAAGCGGGATTCATCTGTGAAGAGCACATGCCTCCATTCATTCATGGTCCACTTTCGATGCTGACGGCTCCACAGTAAACGGCCCGTCTCTGTGCTGGAGTGAGCGGGACGCACATCGCTGGATGTCGGGCAAACAGCCCTGCTTTTCTGAGCCTCCGGTACACAGTTGCCGGGAAACGGCAACCCTGAGACGGCTGCAAGCTCCGCCGACAATTGTCTTGCAGGAGCACTCCGATTTCGTCGGGCGATTAAGGAGAGATATCGGTCCTGCTGTGGGGTGGTTACTCTTGGTCGACCTGGCACTAGCCTACGACTAACATCTCCTGTGTCTCGAAATCGTCTCCAAAGCCCGGAAATGACACTTTATGGCACATTCAAGGATTCGGCAACTTCGGTCTGTGTCTGGCATGCTTCCAGGCGGCCGAGTATTCTACCCTGCAAAAAGGGGTCCAAATGGCGTCGTTGTGCCATTATGTTGTCACGTTCACCACGAGGCTGCACTCCGCACACTATAACAGGGCAAACACGAGTGAGGGAATATGGGGCGCTGGCACTGGATGTGTTTACCTTTCGGTTACGCCGCTAGTCAAAGCATGGAACACTCCTTTCCTATACAGAGCGAACACGTAAGGTTGATAGGTGCATATGTCGTGCGATTTCCTGTCTATTTCCTGTTGCCCTGCTTACTCGTAACTTACGCTTAACTTTTGGTCACTAGTGTAATAATAATAATAATAATAATAATAATAATAATAATAATAATAATAATAATAATAATAATAATAATAATAATAATAATATTACCGAGCTCGTTAGCTGCAGTCGCTTAAGTGCGGCCAGTATCCAGTATTCGGGAGATAGTGGGATAGTAGGCAACCCTGAAAATGGTTTTCCGTGGTTTCCCATTTTCACACCGGGCAAATGCTGGGGTTGTACCTTGATTAAGGACACGGTCGCTTCCTTCCCACTCCTAGCCCCTTCCTGCCCATCGTCGCCATAAGATCTATCTGTGTCGGAGCGACGTAGAGCAACTTGTAAGGAAGTAATAATAATAATAATAATAATAATAATAATAATAATAATAATAATAATAATAATAATAATAATAATAATAATAAGCCGATGACACTTGCTGAATAGAAATCTGCTTGTTGCACTACAATACTAAATAATTAACCATCTAGACTACACAATACCGAGCTCGATAGCTGCAGTCGCTTAAGTGCGGCCAGTATCCAGTATTCGGGAGATAGTAGGTTCGAATCCCACTGTCGGCAGCCCTGAAGATGGTTTTCCGTGGTTTTCCATTTTCACACCAGGCAAATGCTGGGGCTGTACATTAATTAAGGCCACGGCCGCTTCCTTCCCACTCCCAGCCCTTCCCTGTCCCATCGTCGCCATAAGACATATCTGTGTCGGTGCGACGTAAAGCCAATAGCAAAAAAAGACTACACAATGGCATTTATAAACACACATTAACAGGCTAACAGCTACTGCAATCACGACCACTATGGCACTGCACTATTCCACTGATCACAATCACAAGTGACAATAACGACATTCACGAAAACAAATAAACAGTGCACACCCGAATTTCTCTTGTCTTGCCCAAATCTCAAAGCATAAAGACGTATTGAACAATTTGACCGACTTACAAATAGTGCCGTCACCTTACGGTAACAATTTCAATCTTTATTTTAGCTTCTTTAGAGAAATGAATTGTTTAAATACTCAGTATAATGGAATTCATTGTTTTTTAAAATGGTTTGGAATTAATCTCTAACAACAGTTAATGTAATACGGGAAGGGGAAAAGCCGAGGTACATAGTAAAGTGGTTGACGATGTTGCTGCGGGCTCTGCCGGACAGACCATACACCCGCCTTCACTCTCCCTTCACCTGAGAAGCCCATATCGTCGTTCCAGGCTTCTCTCGCACCCTGCACACTTGCTGAACTCTAGGAATCTACTGAGGGCTTTCTTGCCAGAGCCCGACCGCACGCTTAGCACTGTCAAAAATACAATTGTAGCCCCCAAACGCTTTCCGCAGAATGGAGAACTCATCCTTCAGCCGGGCTGTTAACAAATGAACAACGAGTGTACACTAATGATGACGAACATGACTCCACGTAAACCCTACTTAGGCGAGGAATGAGCAGAATATTCTTTAGTGGAGGCGACCACGGCCAAAAAACACAAGCAAACTGAATTTTCTCGAAAACAGTCAATTACGAAGAAAAGGCATATGGCATTTCTTACAGAAAATTCATTGTCAATGCCACACGGTGCACTTCATTTTTCGATGGGGCCAACCGTTTACCAATTCGAAAAGAAGAAAGAACAAAACGGACACCATCTCACTTTTATTAATACAGTACACTGCTTAGGTTTATAAAAACCAAGGTCATCACGAAGGCTCTTGGAGTGGTGGAAGGTAAAGGCTTCAACTTTCCGTAATCCCGGCAATTGGTGGGGTAGAGTGGTCATCTCAACGCCCGGTCGCCTTTGACTCCAGAATTCATTTTTATGAGGCTGAGTGAACTTCAGGGTCGTGTGCACCTCCAGAAATGGAAATCTCATTTCTAAAATATTTTGACTTCCTGAAGGGAAATCGAACCCACGTCCTTTCGGTGAACCAAGCACGTCTTTTCCACCTCGGCCAAGCAGCCCCTGCGTAGGTCTATAGTTTTCAATATTTGTGCAGTCAACCATTCTGCATAGTATGATAACCTCTGCATTGTGCCATGATCCGCAAATCCTACCATCCTGAAGACATTTGTTCAAAATTATTAGTAGTGTTTCTTCTAGAGCTTCTCCACCAGCGTTTAACATTTCGCTTGTTATGAAATCTCTTCCTGACGACTCGCAGATTTTCGTAGGTACTGGTTTAAATGAGTGATTTGTAGGGTACACAGAATAGTCAAGTGAAGCTGAGTGGCTAAGCCTTGACTTTCTTAGCCCTAGTGAGCGGGTTCCATCACGTCTCTCTGCGATGGTTATTGAAGGGGAATTAGCCTAAACCAAGCCATCATAACCACGAGTAATTAACCTGGTGCTCACGTTCATTGTAAACTGTGTGTACCTCAGGGCCACGTGCCTTTCCAGAAGTAGATATCTCACTTTTAAGTATCCAAAGTTGATGACATGTCTTAAGGTGGGGAGTGGGGGCAAGCGCACCTTTACTGCCTTGTTACGGCAGCACTTTTAAAATGATTAGGCTTACTGTATAACGATATTCATAGTTTTCACTAAATATTAACATTAATGAAGTGGAGGCACACTGAAATAAAATTGGTCTGGGCACTCCTTTACATTCAGCCTCTCCTCACTCACGCACTCACTCACTCACCCATACAACAAAGTAAGTAACGTAAGTACCTCTAAAGACACCAAGAGGACATGCTCTATACTCAGCAGTACAACATATCACATGAAGTACAAGAGCGTGATCGTTAACCAAAGGCCATAAATGGCTTGGAATCTCGTTCCAGACAGGTTGCTGGAGCATTTCACATCTCTACTGATTTCTAGGTATCAGTGAATTTACACTAGATTGTAGATGGCTACACAGGAATTTAAAACATCTAGGTTTAAAATTTTAGGAGACAGATAGATTAGATAATGTTAACATTGACGAGGTAGCGTTTTCCAACTAACTTTAAGGAACATTTTCAGTCGTCTTTTATGACATCAGTACAGTGTGTACATGAAAGCTGTCATCTTCTGAAAATTAATAATAATAATAATAATAATAATAATAATAATAATAATAATAATAATAATAATAATAATAATAATAATAATAACCTTGCCGCGTTTCTCTGTGGGGTCGGGAACCCCGGGTCCGTGTACTGGAAGAATTCAAAGTAAACAAGAAAGCAAGAGAATTAAACATGCAAACACTAACCGTTTTGATGTTATAACAGGAGTCCGACAAGGAGGTGGGTTGTTCCCTCTATTTTTTAATATTTTTTGGAAAAAGTTATCAGGACTTGGGGAAAAGGAGTTTAACGTATAACCCTTGGCAGACGACGTGAAAAAATTCATTTACGGTGTTTGGCGTTCACTGATAAGTTACCAGTCTTGTCCATTTACAGACAGGAAGCGATTGTATCCATTTGAAATCTTCATGAAATTGCATCCAGAATAGGACTCCAGATCTCATACCAGAAAACCCACTCTATGGAAGGATCTCTTCGGTATCTAGATGGACAACCAATGGAAACCCAGTTGATACAGTATATAGCGTGATTCAGCCGCCCCTTTCAATGTAGTTTTATGCAACCCACAATATTCATTCCGTCCTGAAAACGTCTACCCTGTCGGTATGCTCAGACAACACAACCGGATATCTTGGTATTTTCTCACCATGATAGGATGCCGTAATTTTATCATCATCATCATCATCATCATCATCATCTGTTTACCCTCCAGGGTCGGCTTTTCCTTCGGACACAGCGAGGGATCCCACCTCTACCGCCTCAAGGGCAGTGTCCTGGAGCTTCAGACTCTTGGTCGGGGATACAACTGGGGAGAATGACCAGTACCTCGCCCAGGCGGCCTCACCTGCTATGCTGAACAGGGGCCTTGTGGAGGGATGGGAAGATTGGAAGGGATAGGCAAGGAAGAGGGAAGGAAGCGGCCGTGGCCTTACGTTAGGTACCATCCCGGCATTCGCCTGGAGGAGAAGTGGGAAACCACGGAAAACCACTTCCAGGATGGCTGAGGTAGGAATCGAACCCACCTCTACTCAGTTGACCTCCCGAGGCTGAGTGGACCCCGTTCCAGCCCTCATACCACGTTTCAAATTTCGTGGCAGAGCCGGGAATCGAACCCGGGCCTCCGGGGGTGGCAGCTAATCACGCTAACCACTACACCACAGAGGCGGACCGTAATTTTATACTCGTATTAAAAACTGGAAGACATGCGTGTGCCTTCTAGATCATATGAAACTGACACGCCGGTGAAACACTAAATTGGGCCGATGACCTTCGATGTTAGGCCCCTTAAAACAACAAGCATCATCAACAAGCATCAAGCGAAACACTAAATTGATATTGTGACCGCAATAAACCTAATACTTGCTGTAAGCTGCGTAGTTTGCAGTACGGAACCGTAGTGTAGTTGGTAAAGGAGTGGCGGAGTGGGTTTGTATGTCAGGTGAGATTACAAATTTTCGAAATAATTGTTTAATACGTACCGCATGCAGTGTAAGTTCAATACCCGCTTTCATGCGAATTGTGTGTGAATGAATGAGTTTGTGAATCTATGAAGGGCCGATTGGTTAGCAGGACGGACACATACAGACCGGAAATAATAGGAACACAACTGCCCTGACAATGTTTTATCGAATGCTCGATGTGATGAGCGTTTTGGTTCATGCACGTCCGGGCCCGGTGTCCAATAGATCGTCTTGCGCGCCAGGTGTAATTGCTCGGCAGGCGTCTATGCTGATTTTCCGGAGCTGGTCGTTTGTTTTTCGGCGCTTGCGTGTAAATGACGTTCTTCAAATGTCCCCACAAGAGGAAGTCTAATGGCGTTAAATCGGTGATCTGGGTGGCCAAGAAACAAGGCCTCCTTGTCCTATCCATTTGCCTGGAAGTTCCTCATTCAGATGGTTACGAACGGGCAAAGTCGAATGTGGTGAAGTTCCATCCTGTTGCAACAAGATCGTCAAACGATCGTGCAAGGGTACATCCTCCAGTAGCTGTCGGAGTTCCTGGCGTAGAAAGTTCAGGTAGCGTGGGCCCGTCCAATGGCCCTCAAGGAAATGAGGTCCAATCAGGCGATCCCCCAAGATTCCACACCACACATTCACTCCCCATCGTAATTGATGGGCCGCCTGTCGCACCATGTGATGATTGTCCGACTCCAATAGTGCATGTTGTGGCGGTTGACTTTCCCATTATTGTGGAAGTGCGATTCGTCTGAGAACAAGATATGCGATACGAATGCTGCATCATTGTCCGGCCTGTCTAATAGCCACCGACAGAACTCCATTCGAGCTTCGAAATCCCGCCCATGGAGCTCTTGGTGTATCTCAAGATGGTATGGGTGAAATTTATGTTCATGCAGTATTCGCCAGACGAACGGCTGGCTGGTGTTTACCTGTCGTGCAGTCGTCCTTGTACTGATGGGTACGAGCTGCCTCCAGAACGGCCCCTTCTATTTCACCCGATGTAACGGGCCCATCGCTGACTGGTGGCTGGTTGGAAATCACGCCTGTTGTCCTTAGGTGTCTTTCAACACGGCAGAATGTCTTAGCAGCCGGATGTCCCTTGTCGGGATACTGTTCCTGGTACAGACGTAGTGCCTCGCACGCGTTTTATCTTGCTTCCCCAGAAATGAGGAGCATATCAACGTATTCCTTTGTGGAAAACATGCCGAAGGACAGCAGAAATTACAGTACATTCAGGCTCTAACCAGCGGAGTATGCGCAGGGCACAAGATGAATAACAGTGTTATTCTACTGTTTGAATGTGGCAACCGTGGACCTTTGTTTACATATTCACACATCATATCGATGCAACATTATTTGAACGGTGCAGGTTTCGCACCGCCGCTTGAAACTTTCCGTTGCTTGCTAGGCGAAAGCTTATCCACATCCGCTACGCTGCACTGGTGGAAACATGCTGGTAGTACGACGAGATCAGAGTACATACGCCACGCGGTTCGGTGTTTCATGTATTGATTCCCCTCTTCGTTACATCCGGATACGAGGCACGACACATTAACATAGTTACATGGTAAAAAGACGTTGCTACATGATTTCAAGGCATCGTGCTTTTGCGAATGGATGATATGACATTTCGCTAGGATTCAGAATCGTGTGCAAAATGTGCTCAGCCGGACTGAGTGGCTCAGACGGTTGAGGCGCTGGCCTTCTGACCCCAACTTGGCAGGTTCGATCCTGGCTCAGTCTGGTGGTATTTGAAGGTGCTCAAATACGTCAGCCTCGTGTCGGTAGATTTACTGGCACGTAAAAGAATTCCTGCGGGACTAAATTCCGGCACCTCGGCGTCTCCGGAAACCGTAAAAGTAGTTATGGAGCGTAAAGCAAATAGCATTATTAAAATGTGCTCACTGAACATTAGTGCCATACAGTGCGCCTGCAGGGGAATAGCACCCCTATAACCACGTGCACGTTAGTTGGGCTGCAGCAAAAGATATTGGGAGGGGCTGCTGGTGCTGAATCACACTGTATATAAAAATCCTGGTGGTGCTATTTGAGATTCGAATCAATCTCTGGGCTGATAACCAAACAGGCAGGTTACCTCTAGAGCACAGTATATATTTTTTTCCTTGATGTGCTGTTTGTGCTCGTTAAGAAAAGTACGGGACTGAGACCATCCCTGTTTTTTGAAGTACTTTTTGATAGAGAAATCATCCAAAGTTCGGAAGAAATAGTGCAAAGCTATTTTCTAAAGTCCTGAAGGAAGGAATATCCTTTGTTTAAGATTTATAGCTATGTCATAATTGAGTACTGAATACTGTCTGACTGGTTGGTATTGTTCTCCACTGTTCCCTCGTTGTAGCTACCTTGAAGCATGGTACGGCGTGTGGTATAAGCCGACGGGCAAACGAAGCTACTACCTACGTGGCAAACATCGCACTCTACTTGAAGCTCCTCCCTCGGATAAATCATTCGCTAAATTATACAAATCATATTTTACGAACCTTCCGTAAAGTTATTTGTACTTATCTCCCAAACAATGTTACGTGAGTGAACGAAAACTAATGCAAATTATTTTTTACAGAAGCATTAGTCCGTCTCTGTGCTGTAGTGGTTAGTGTCATTAGCTGCCACACCCGGAGGCCTGGGTTCGTTTCCCGGGTATGCCACGAAATTTGAAAAGTGGTACGAGGGCTGGAACGGGATCCACTCCGCGTCGGGAGGTCAACTGAGTAGAGGTGGGTTCAATTCCCACCTCAGCGATCTTGGAAGTGGTTTTCCGTGGTTTCCCACTTCTTCTCCAGGAAAATGCCGAGATGGTACCTCACTTCAGGCCACGGCCGCTTCCTTCCCTCTTCCTAGTCTATCCCTTTCAATCTTCTCATCGCTCCCGCATGGCCCTTGTTCAGCATAGCAGATGAGGCCACCTGGGCGAGGTACTGGTCATCTTCCCTAGTTGTATCCCCCGACCCAGAGTCTGAAGCTCCAGGACAGTGCCCTTGAGGTGGTAGAGGTGGGATCCCTCGCTTTGTCGGAGGGAAAAACGGACTCTGGTGGGTAAACAGATAAAGAAGAAAGAAGAAGAAAATGAAAAATGAAAAATGGCTTACATTATCCAAAACTCAACTCGCAAATATAGAATATATAAAAATATCTAAACTTACTTATACAATGAAACTGCGACGAGTTCAGTTTTTAAGCCATTTGGAAAGGATGATATCCAACACGACGTACTTGGCCGGGGGAACAGAAATTACAACAATCGATGAAAATGAAGTACTGCCGTACTGGGCAAGGAGGAAAGCTCAACAGATGTTGATTCTGCGTGGTCCTAAGTGATCCATCCGCGAATAATAATAACAAGAATATAAAATGACTCATTGACAAGTATAAGGAAATACAAATTGAGAGGTTGGCTGAATGGTCGAACAAGACCTAAAGCCAAATTTTCAAAAGAAAAAAAAAAAACGGTCGGAGACTACACCAGTCCGAGTACAGCCATCACCTAGTCCAACATGTCTGAATCACATAAACCTATACAGGACGGTACATTTTAAAGGCAGACTACCATCGAGCAATTATATTCAAAACTCTGTGTGAATACGCCTGCATTCTTCCTGTGCGCTGCAGGTACGTCATCTGGTGGCAATAAGTGGCCGTATGGACTATCAACACACCCACATTGAGCGGGTATCTCACACTTCTCTGTTCTGTAGTTACGGCGGATGTGTCAATCATTTTGAATGAACTATTTTTCTCAGCTATGAATACCATCTTGTAGTGTGAGGGGTACTCACGGGGCGAGAGTGCAGGATCTTCAGGAAGAATCACTTCAAAATACAAGCCCATGCGAAATGAAAGGTATTTTATTCTTCCTCTTCAGGATTCACATGAGCTATATCTCTGTTAATTTGTAATGCTTCGTTTGTCATAGTGGTAAATTAATGTTCCGACTGTGTGAGGGTACGAGAAAGCCATTGCATATCTCATAAAACAGTGCTTAAAAAGTAATATGGTGCTTTACAAGAGCAAATTATATACTTGGAAAGTTTAATCTCTATTCCGCAACTACTTTATGGATGATTTTCATTTTTAATAAAATTGATGTTGTCTTTGTCCGCAGTAAAGAAACCAGAATGACAATGAAATAACGTTTTCTGGCCACGCCAGATACATTTTCATGTCTAATATTTGAAATCATTAGTCAATCCTTTTTTTCTTTCTTTCTTGTGCGTTGAAAATGGAAAGCATCGAAAATCTCTAAACTAGTTTAACACAGTCTTTGCAGATAATGATTTTTATTTGACAGTGTGAAACGAACACTATCTATCTATCTATCTATCTATCTATCTATCTATCTATCTATCTATCTATCTATCTATCTATCTATCTATCTATCTATCTATCTAATCTATCTATCTATCTATCTATCTATCTATCTATCTATCTATCTTTTTGCTAGGGGTTTTACGTCGCACCGACACAGATAGGTCTTATGGCGACGATGGGATAGGAAAGGACAAGGAGTTGGAAGGAAGCGGCCGTGACCTTAATTAATGTACAGCCCCAGCATTCGCCTGGTGTGAAAATGGGAAACCACGGAAAACCATTTTCAGGGCTGTCGATAGTGGGATTCGGACCTACTATCTCCCGGATGCAAGCTCACAGCCGCGCGCCTCTACGCGCACGGCCAACTCGCCCGGTATCTATCTATCTATCTATCTATCTATCTATCTATCTATCTATCTATCTATCTATCTATCTATCTACCTATCTATCTATCTATAAAATTATCTTTCTCCCTGTACTTCTTGATTAACCTAATACTTGGTTTTCATGCCGGATAGAACAAACAATAGCTTACGCCGGGTTCATTTTAAATTTGTCTGTCTGTCTGTCTGTCTGTCTGTCTGTCTGTCTGTCTGTCTGTCTGTCTGTCTGTCTGTCTGTCTGTCTGTCTGACTTTCTGTCACAGCATCGCAGGTAAACACACGAGGGATTTTCTTGGTATTAGAGTTTAAGGTAAGGGCGAGTGGGATCTTAACTATAAGTTTCTCAAAAGTATTCAGCAGGAGGGGGGCTTCAGAAGGGGCCAAAGACATAAAAATCTATGTACCCCTTTTATGATTGGTTTCAAAGAATACTTGTTAATGATAAAATAGATTTTGAATAACACTTACAAACATTTATATTCTAAATTATTTCCGCTAGAGTGAAAAATAAGGATAATCATTGGCGGTCGTCTGGAAGTTTGTCCAAGAGACGATAAATAACTCTATGGAGATCATTCCGGTAACATTTTGAATGGTTTGCTCATCTCTCTCTACTTGCTGAATATTAATCTAAACGTTAACGTGAAGATGAAACTCCGTAGGGCCAGAGAGATCCAGGAAACGAATACGTCACGACAAGCCGTTGACAGGGAAAGGTTGTACCCCTACGTGCCTCAGAATGTCAGCAACAACATGAGTGATCGATAGAAATGTAATCATGCACATTTCGTGATAGTTCGGTCAAGGGCGGATACAACAGCTAGTCTCATTATATGATAGCCAATGAGCTGAATTTTCAAGGGGAGAGTGAAAGATGCTCAGAAAAACGTGGGAAAGTATTGATATGGTGTTTACGAACATATGAATTTGCTGGGAACTTCCCCATTAAATAACCAGGAGGCGAATGATAATATGAGGTACCTGACGATTTAGGTAGTGGTGGTGATAATTAGTTTAGGGAAAAGTATACTAGATAACTATCCTCTCTTAAAACTAAGCAGGTGAAAACAAGTGGAGGAGTTTCTTACTTCGAAGGTAAGGGTGTGTTCTGCCCGAAGGCAGGTCCGAACCTCCGCAGAGGTGTGCCTGAGCCGGAGTTCACTGTACGTGCGGTAGGGTGGCCAGCTCCTTTCCGCTCCTCCATTCCCTTACCCCTACCAACAGCGCGTGTCAACCCATCCAAGTCTTGACCACACCCAAAGTTGCTTAACTTCGGAGATCTCACGGGATCCGGTGTTTCAACACGGCTACGGCAGTTGGCCATACTTCGAAGAATGAGGTTATCGCCGAAGGAAAGGGGAAGGACATGATGACCGGGAAAATGAAGGACTCCCTAGACCTCGTAAACCTAATGCGTTGTTTGGGTCACGTAGCTTGCACTCGGGAGGTAGTGGGTTAGAATTCTACTGATGATGGTTTTTCGTGGTATCCCATATTCTCACAAGGCAAATTCTGGGACTGTACCTTAATTAAGATCACTGTCGCTTCCATCCCACTAGCCGTTTCCTATTCCATCGTCGCCACAACACATATCTGTGTCGGTGTTACGTACAGCAAATTGTAAAATAGAAAAAGAGGTCAGATAGGAAGTATGTCCGTAATCAGTTGTGGATCCCAAGGTTGTAAACCAACGTTCACAAGCAGAGAGCCCTAGGAGGTTGCTCCTTTGGCCATCTCTCATGACAGGCAGGGTGGGCCGTAGATAGGCTACTAATCTTTGAGCCTCTACAGCGGATTCATATTATTTAGCAAGGATTTGTATCTGTCGTTATTGTCGACAGGCTTACTATTCAAATAAAAGTCGTGCAGACAATGAAACAACTGATCTGAAACCTTCCAAGCGAGACAATGTCAAAATGATTTACAAGGTAAGATCTAAAAGTTGGGGGATCTAGGGTGAAGTTATTTACCGTTATAACGTCTGAAAGAACGATGCAAGACCATCTTCAAAGACATTCCTTTGGAGGACTTACCGGCGCTTCTGGAGTTGCTGTTGAATGCCATCTGGCACGTAATTCCTGAAAATGTTTTTCTTTAATCCTTGGAAGGCAAAGTTCTCAATGAGCTAAAACGTCGGATGAATCAGCAGCCTGTTGAAGCACAGAAATTCCATATTTGGCGAGAAAATTTTAACCAGTAGAGACCGACGTGCAACGCATGTTCAGATTATGAGCCAAAAAATGCCCTGAGACATGAACACTGATTCGTGAGTTGTGTTAGAGACGAGTACATTGGTTTGGCTAACTCATTGTGCCATTGTATTAAAGACTACCTGTTTTGTAGGCTATCCGTCATTAAGGGGATAGTTATGATTTCGTATTCCCTCATTTATGAGAAATTGTTCCTTCATGATTTTTGTCATTCGATATTCATCCTCATTAATGTCTTGCTCAACTGGTCTACACCAGGAAAAAAGATATCGAGGGAGGCTGAAGGAAACCTGGAGGGGAACAATAGCTATAGCTGTAGAAATGAGAGATCTATATGATTTTCCTATTTTTCTTCTTCTTCTACCGCTCTTCCCACATCTGAGGGGTCGCGGGTGTCAGCTGCTTCCCCACTTGTGGATTTGTCTTTGTTTAACGGCTGAATGATCTTTCTGACGCCAAAACTGTATGGAGGGATGTATTAACTATTGCGTGTTACTATGGTGGTTTGTAGTGTGGTGTGTTGTCAGAATATGAAGAGGAGAAAGTTGCGATAAACACAAACACACAGTCCCTAGGCCAGAAGAATCATACGCGATTAAAAACCCCGACCTGACCGGGAATCAAACGCGGGACCTTCTGAACCGAAGGCCATAACGCTGGCCATTCAGCCAAGGAGTCGGACTATCTGAAGAAGACTGACAGGATTGGAATTTAAGACCAGGCAGCTGCTGAAAAGTGGAAACGCCTGCAAAAATAAACATAATTTTCTGATCAATAGAGGGTAATTACCACGCAGTTCTGTAGCTTATAAAGCCCATTAGGAAAGCAACAACCCCTACCATCGCAGTTAGCTCGTTTCCATGAAGACTGGACAATATTCCAATGTCAGCGAAGTTTGCTGTTTTTGGACATTTCCATAAAAATCGATTATTATTATTATTATTATTATTATTATTATTTATTTATTTATTTATTTATTTATTTATTTATTTATTTATTTATTTATTTATTTATTTATTTATTTATTTATTTAATTTGTTTAGGCTCCAGGGTTGGATTTTCCCTCAGCGAGGGATCCCACCTCTGTCACCTCAAGGACAGTGTCCTGGAGCGTGAGACATTTGGTCGCGGATACAACTGGCTAAGAGGACCAGTACATCGCCCAGGCTGCCTCACCTGCTATTTTGAACAGGGGCCTTATGGGACTGGGACGAGAAGATTGGAAGGGATAGGCAAGGAAGAGGAAAGGAAGTGGCCGTGGCCTTAAGCTAGGTACCATCGCGGCATTTGCCTCAAGAAGAAGGGGGAAACCACGAAAAACCACTTCGAGGATGGCTGAGCTGGTAATTGAATCCCTCTCTATTTAGTTGACCTTCTGAGGCTGAGTGGACCCCGTTCCAGCCCTCGTACCACTTTTCAAATTTCGTGGCAGAGCCGGTAACCTAATCCGGGCCTCCCGGGGTCACAGCTAATCACACTACCACTACAACACAGAGGCGGACATAAAAATTTAATTGAGTGAATATCTTCATTATTATAACTCTCAAGGTAAAGACGCACCAGATATGAAAGAGTGATACACCGGTCTTCTACAGTATAATATTTATAATATGTAATAATTATATTGAACTAATATATCCAGTGATGTTTGTAACTTCATGAAAAATGTAATAATCACGAATATCTCCATTATCATTCCTCACACGGGAAAAACACATCAAACAAAAATAATAAATTGTATTTTGCCAAATCTGATCATGTACATTATTTCGATGCAGCTAATATTAACGGATAAATCTAAAATATCTAAAATATCCTATTTCCATCCCCTTAACCAGTGTGTCAATACAAGTAATCAGAATATGTACGATCCAGAGGAAAGATAAAAAAAATAAAGTTATCTAACTCCTCTTCGCCAATATTCTGACGGCTGGTCCACTCGGCTACGTAACTCCCCTAGATCGCGCACCATACGACCCACTTTTGAGTCAGACTATAATATTGGGATCGGTAACCTTTGTAATACGATACGATGAAGTATGAGGCATAGGAGTTCAGAATTTACTTTTCCGCTACTAATATTTCATCGGTAGGATTCATATTAACAATGGTAGGACGCAGGAAAAATTAAAATATGAAATTATAAAAATTTGCGTTGTTATTCATCGCAGGATGAATTTGTATTGCTCAAAAGATCAGCTTTCATTATGTGGAATTTATGTACAGGGCTATTATCAGCGGATATGTTTGAGAGGTAATTTTTAGGTCTTCCGCAAAACTGCTATTTCTCCCAAACTAAATACAATATTGTAGGCCATATAGCGCAGTGCCTCCTTTTCTGACCTTAAATACCAAATTTTATTAAATTCTGTTCAAACATTCTTTTGTAATACCCGTAGGTCTGCCTATGGGTACGTACATACAGATTGACATTCATCATGGGAATTTATTACATTTCCTTCTTATTCTGGACATGAACGACACAAAAATATCAGTTTTGTAATCCAGACCAACGTGCAGATAAATGTTATTTATATAGAAGGTTACTTCCGACCACAGGTCGACCAGATTATGATTTATCGGCCCCCTTTAGTATTACGAATTGGAATCTAACAACAGATATAGTACTAGTTACCCCCATCGAGTGTCTGCACCATTTAGTTTCAGCTGAGTCTGGAATGCCCTTTACATTTGTCACAGGCTCCTCATTTTTCCTATCTGATTTCCCTTGGTTAAGTCGCATTCATCCTGGATGCCAGTAGAATAAGATATGTGAGTAGGCTATTTCCATCGTCTTTGTTTTAATTTAATGGATATGTTTATTCCTTGAAGCGTGGAATACCTATCATTTCTCCAGATGTTACTATTAAAATGAGCTGAAAATCCGTCGATAACCCATCAAATCACTGCAAAGGAACGCGTTTGCTGAGTGGTTCGGGTCACGAAACTCTGGGATTCGAACCCCACTGTCGGCAGCCCTGAAGATCGTTTTCCATGCTTCTGCATTTTCACATTAGGCAAATAGTGGGACTGTATCTTAATTAAGGCGACAGCTGTTTCTTTCCCACTCCTAGCCTTGTCCTATCCCATCGTCGCCGTAATACCTGTTTGAATTGCTCTGACATAAAACCAATAGCAACAAGAAAAATCACCACCAACACCATAGGGTTTCTTGGTATTAACTGGTGGTTAGTAGTATGGTGTGTTGTGTGATAATATGAATACTAGTCTGTTGGCACAAACACTAACATAAACACCAAGTCCCTGAGTCAGACGAATTAACAAGATGCGACTGAAATTCCGACTGGTGGAAAATAGAACTCAGAACCCTTTGATCCGAAGGCGTCTATTCTGATCATTCAGTCATGTATCTGAATATATTTCTTCCATCTCTCTATCGTCCGGCTCCACGACTAAATGATTAGCATTCTGACTTTTGGTCGAAGGGACCCAGTGTCTGATTCCCGACCGGGTTGGGGGATTTTAACCTTCATTGGTTTTCGGGGTCTGGCTGCGTGTGTAGTCTTCATCATTAGAATTCATCACACGTTGGGCTTCATTATAACGGACGAGCAGGTCGTCTATCAGGCGTCAACTCTAAAGGCCTGCAGCAGGCTTTTCCGGAGGCAACACGTCATTATATATCTCTCTACACATAGAATTGTATATTCGTCAGCAGGGCACGGGGCTTTGAGTTTTACGTATTTTATAGATCGCACGTTTTTGTTCAAACGTTCTTGATCATTCGCCATGAGTTTCTGAGGACAAACCCTAGTCGCAGCAACCAGAGATTCCTGTTACTTGTCAAGACCCTGGTTTCTTCCCCTATACTTCAATATTTCTTCTCATACTGTACTTCGTTTTTATCGCCGATTAGGCCTACAGAAGTTGAAAATGGGTTTAGTTCAGATTGTATCTGTCTGTTACGAAATCACGGGTAAACGACTTAATATATTTTTTCAAAACTCGGTATTTGAGTTCAGGGATTTGAACTGTGCACTTGGCGGTATGCTGTTTTTTTAATTTTTTTTTTTTTTTTTACAATTTGTTTTACGTCACACCGACACATATAGGTCTTACGGCGACGATATGATGGGAAAGGTCTAGGAGTGGGAAGGAAACGGCTGTGGCCTTAATTAAGGTACAGCTCCAGCATTTGCCTCGTATGAAAATTGGAAACCACGGAAAATCATCTTCAGGGGCTCTAACCTACTGCCTCCCGGATGCAAGCTCACAGATGCGCGCCCCTAACCGCACTGTCAACTCGCCCGTTTGCCTATATGTTATTACTAGATTAGTATACCCTATTGGCGTGGCAATACCAAGAGGTCCAAAGCACGAAATTTGTATGTTCTCTCTTATTGTTATCTGTATCGAAAAACTGTAAATAAAACAGACGTTGCACTTTGCAATCTTTTATATCTCGTATACATTTTTATCCTGTGAACTATGAGAAATTCTTCTTTCTCTCTTTCTTTCCTTTTTAGTCAATTTACCGCCCAGGGCTGGTTTTTCCCTCGGACTCAGCAAGGAGTCCCACCTCTACCACATCAAGAGCAGCGTCCTGGATCGTGAGACTTTGGGTCGGGGATACAATTGGAGTTGAGGACCAGTACGTCGCCCAGGTGGCCTCATCTGCTATGCTGAGCAGGGTCCTTGTGGAAGGATGAGAAGATTGGAAAGGATGGATAAGGAAGAGGGAAGGAAGCGTCCTTGGCCTTAAACCAGGTACCATCCCGGCATTCGTCCGGAGGAGAAGTGAGAAACCGCGGAAAACCACTTCGAGGATGGCTGAGGTTGGAATCGAACCTCCTCTACTCAGTTGACCTACCGAGGCTGAGTGGATCCATCCATCGCACCACTTTTCAAATTTCGTGGCAGAGCCGGGAATCGAACCCCGGCCTCCCGGGCTGGCAACTAATCACACTAACCACTACACCACAGAGGCGGACCTAAACGAGATAAATTCAAGAATTTAAATTTTTATTTAGAAATCCATCAACGGTGAGCATGGCTTATATAGAAATATTGTTCAGTCATCATAAGATAGTAAGTAGAAAACAAGTTACATATAGATTAAAACACTTTAAGAACTCCCGTGGAAAATATGGAATGTAAATAACAAACAAGCAAACAAACAAACAGACAAACAAATAAGAACAGACTAAAAGTATGATTATTGGCGGAAGGCAGGAAAAGTTTATTATTATATTGGAAGATGAGGAAATCGATTAAGTGGACAGTTTTAAATACCTGGGAAGCTACGTTACTAAAGACATGTAAAGCTCAAAGGAGCTAAAAACTAGAATTGCTAGAGCAAAGGAAGCATTCTGAAGGAAACGAAGGCTGATTTGTGGACCATTGAATAAAGATCTAAAACGGAGACTGCCAAAATGCTGTGTCTGGAGTGTTCCAATGCATGGAGCTGAAACATGGACACACCGAGCTCGATAGCTGCAGTCGCTTAAGTGCGTCCAGTATCCAGTAATCGGGAGATAGTGGGTTTGAACCCCACTGTCGGCAGCCCTGAAGATGGTTTTCCGTGGTTTCCCATTTTCACACCAGGCAAATGCTGGGGTTGTACCTTAATTAAGACCACGGCCGCTTCCTTCCCATTCCTAGGCCTCTCCCATCCCATCGTCGCCATAAGACATACCTGTGTCGGTGCGACGTAAAGCAAATAGCAAAAAAAAAAAAAAAAAAAAAAAACAATAGAAACATGGACACTTAGGAAAGAGGGTGAAAGAAGGATAGAAGCTTTTGAAATGTGGGTTTGGAAAAAGATGGAGAGAGTGAATTGGGAAGACAGTGTGAGAAATAAGGGAGTACTAAGACGAGTACTAGAAGAAAGAGATACCGATGCTACGAAAGATCCGAGGGCGAAAGATGAACTGGCTTGGGCACTGTATGAGAAGCTACTATCTGATGACGATTGCGGTGGAAGGGACGGTACCTAGAAAGAGAACGAGAGGAAGGGAGAGGTTCCAGCTGGCAGACAATATTAAAATGGGAAGATAATAATAATAACAATAATAATAAGAAGAACAAGAAATACACGATAATAAATGCACATGCACCAATAAATAAGGACAACCAACAAAATCCACAGAAAGTAGAAAAAGTTTGGGAAGGTCTGGAAGAAATCCTAGGAAATACTCCAGAGAAAAATGTTGTAATTCTGCTAGGAGACTTCAGTGCACAAATTGGAAGGAATGAACCATCAAGAACTACATAAAAATTCACGGCTCACAGCAAGACAAACATGAAAGGTAAGAGGTTGATAGAGTTGTGTGAAAAATTCAATTTGAACATCATGACCACCAAGTTCCAGAAGAGGCCAAAGAAACAAACAACATGGATATCACCTAACAAATTATTGGGCGAATTTCAGATTGACCATGTTGCAATCAGTTATGAAAACTCCAGAGAAATTCAAGATGTACATGTAGCTAGAGGAGCAAACTTCGACTCTGACCACTATCTGACAAAAATTAAGATGAAGTTAACACCAGAAAGGAGAAAAAGTAGTGGTACAAAAATTACAAGATACAGAATAGAAGATCTGAAGTTCAATCAACAGACTGTGAATGAATACCAGAACAGGATAAATAAGATTCAAAGTCACAGTTGGACTGAGATGGCAACATCAATACAACAAGCAGCGGAACAAACAATCCTACGAAGTAAAAAGAAGAAACATCCGTGGTGGAATGAAGTTTGCGAAGAAGCACTACAAAGAAGGGCTCAGACATGGAAGAAATGGAACTCAACTAAGAAACCAGAAGACTGGGAAGCATTCAAAGCACAAAGGAAAACAACAGCTAAAACCATAAGAGGTGAACGGAAACATTATGACACACAGCAACTAAAGAAACTAGAAGAAGATTTCGTGAAAAACAATACACGTAATTTATACCAGACATTCAGGAGGAACTTAACAAGATACAAACCGCCAACCCTATGCTTCAAAGATGACGAAGGAAATCTAATCACTGGAAATGAACAGAATTGCCAACACCTTGCAAATTATTTCCAGAAACTACTGAACTGTAAAAAACCTGAGGAAACTCTAATGTTTGAGAAACCCAAGAACCAGACACCGGACTCAGAACCGCCTAATAAAGAAGAAATCAGGGGAATAATAACAGGACTGAAGAACAATAAGACGTCAGGTGAAGATTCAATAGTTGCAGAGTTATTGAAATATGCCGGAGAACACTTAGTGGCTCAGCTAGAAGCACTGTTTGAGGATATTTGGCAGACAGAGAGCATCCCAAAGGAATGGAAGACATCATTAATACACCCGCTGCACAAAAAAGGAGACAGAACAAACGTTAACAATTACAGAGGAATATCATTGCCACCAGCTGCCTCTAAAATTCTATCCAAGGCACTACAAAACAGGACTGAAGGGATAATAGAAAAAGAACTTGGTGAATACCAGGCAGGATTCCGGAAAGGGAGATCATGCAGCGAGCAAATTTTCAACCTAATCTCCATAATACAACTACGTGCACTCACAGCCAAAAATCTAGTGATTGTATTTGTGGATTTTAAGGAAGCCTATGATTCAGTCGACAGAGCAACCTTGATAAGCACGTTAGAAGAGTTTGGGATAGATTAAAAAAACTAGAAATTTAATCAAAGAAACCATCACTGACACTGCATCACAGGTTAAGTTTATGGGTATGTTGTCAAAACCACTCAAGATCGAAACAGGTGTCCGACAAGGGGACGGGATGTCACCACTCCTGTTTAATGCTATACTTGAAAAAGCGGTCAGAGAGTGGAGGAAGAGACTGACGGAATTAGGGGTGGAAAATGGAATATCACTGGGAAGATCTGGAGTCAAAATTGACTGTCTAGCATTCGCAGATGATATGGCAATACTGGCAGAAGACACTGAAACAGCCAAGGTACAAATTGAAACACTTCAAGAGACTGCTGTAAAGACGGGACTTCAGATATCCTTCGAAAAGGCGGAACTAATGATTCAGGACAAAAAGGATCCGACACAAAATATTGTCACCAAATATGGAACAATTAAAAGAGTACAGAATTTAAATATCTAGGGGAATGGATAACCCCAACAGGACTACCAGGAATAACATTACAGGAAAGGGCGAGAAAGATGGAAGCAGCGTACCAGTTATGTCGAAATGTCTACAATGAAAAATCAGTTTCATTCACTGCAAAAATCAGACATTACAACACTGTCATCAAACCAGAAAGTCTATATGCGATCGAATGTCTTCCACTGAACAGGAAGGGCTTACTAGAAAACATTGAAAAGACAGAAAGGAAGATCTTGAGGAAGATACTAGGGCCCAGGAAAGTGGGTCAAGAATTTAGACTGCGACCAAATGAGGAACTACACAAAAGGACCGAAAAAATCACAACATCCTTCAAGAAGAGAAGACTCTGCTTCTACGGTCACATTAAAAGAATGCCACCAGAGAGAACAGCCAAGCGAATTCTGGAATACATGGAGAACAGCTGGCTTAAAGGGGTCAAGGAGGATATGGAGGAAAATAATATATCACAGCAGGTAGTATACAACAGACAGGAATACGGAAAAATCATCAACAAAATTAAGGGATTCCAAGATCAAAGTAGCAAAAAACGGACCGGCAACAACTAGTCACGAGAACGTAAAGAAGCCCACTCCGAAAGGATGAAGAAGTACTGGGCCGATCGAAAGAGGAAGAACCGTAAATGAATGATGTTTAACGTGGTCCATAGTAGACCCATTCGAAAACAACAACAACAACAACAATAATAATAATAATAATAATAATAATAATAATAATAATAATAATGTTATTTTTACGTCTCACTAACTACTTTTGAGAGTTTTTGGAGACGCCGAGGTGCCCGAATTTTGTTCCGCTGGAGTTCTTTTACGTGCCAGTAAATCTACCCACACGAAGCTGACGTATTTGAGCACCTTCAAAGATCACCGGACTGAGCCAGTATCGAACCTGCCAAGCTGGGATCAGAAGGTTAGCGCCTCAACCGTCTTAGCCACTCAGCCCGGTAATATGGGAAGAAGAAACGATCCCATGAAAAGTTCTACTGAATACCTGGACACACTGAAGGACTGGCAATGAATAGATCTAGTAACCGGTAGATAATGATCATTTTAACGAGTAAAGTTAAAGAATGAGTGGAAAATAGAATCATAGATGGTCTTGGCAAGTGAAGGAGTCCTTAGGCCCGGATGTCCTAACATCGCCGACCCGCAAGCAAATGGTGTTAAGGGTTACAATAGCCAAAACTCTAAAACTGATCATCTATAACATTACATTACACAGACTGACTGTTAATAATGAAGTGTGCTCTGTCTCTTCTGCTGCTACTTATCTCTGCTAGATGACAGTAGTACGGCTACAATTGAAGAAACATTAACCCATTGACTGCGGGTACAATGCATATTGGTATTAAATAGTTCTCTACGCGGATTTGTGTAGCTCCGTTGAGTTTAGTAACAATCTAATGTGTAATTGTGGGTTGGGTTGGCAGCCGTGAGTGGCTCGGCCTCCTACTAGTCACATTACCATAACCGGTCCGTCCCGTTCTCTTCTCGGCCGCATTCCAAACCCGGGACCTTCTCACAGACCTGCACCGAAATAACTCCAGCACTCTGGCAAGAATGCACGAAACTGCATTCACTAACTGGAAGATACATCCCAGCTACAAGCGCTTCATTGCCAGGCGTTATAAAATTATGAAAGTAACGTGACGAATCTTACGATTATGTTGGATGAAAAGCGTTAAATTATACAGTGATGAAATAACAAGTATTTCTTAATGATAATGTTCTTGACTGTGTATTCAAATGCTATAGTTTATAACAGGCGCCGGAAAGCCTGAATTTTATCTAAAAACAGGTTATGAACGTGCCATCAGAATCTGCAAACACAAGGCTCTCGCCTCTGAAGTCTAAGTTCCCAATTGATTATACTAGGAATTGATATAGTTACATTTAATACAGAAAGAAAGCCCATAAGATGCACTATTCAATTACTCGAAACAAACATATCTGTAAAGTATAAATTTTCCACAATTCGAAACATAGGAGGCGGTCGTACAAAATAAGTAAACTCGAGTCCTGATACCGAGGTGCTGCAGTTCTTTCTCAGGCACATCCACAATGGAGGTGAGATGCATGTACTATTTTAACCACATACCAGCCCTCCTGCCATTCTTAAATTGCAGACAGAACCGGGAATCGAATGCGGGCAGCTAAGGGCGCCAACTGTTACGCTACGGAGGTGGACAGTCCATAATAAATTGCACTATTCAATAATTCGTGAAGAGAACAAATTTTAAACAAATCCAAACAAAAAAAGCGGGTGAAATTATAATGTAATTGGTTTTATATCCCACTAACTGTTTTAACGGTTTTCTGAGACACCGAGGTGCCCGAATTTGGACCCAGTGCTGTTCTTTTAGGTGCCAGTAAATCTACCAACATGAGGCTAGCGTATTTGAGAAACTTTTAATACCACTGGACTGAGCCGGGATCGAAACCGCCAGTTTGTGGCTAGCGCTGTATCATCTAAACTACTCAGCGCGGCGAATCCTTAATAAATTACACTATTTCATTCGTCGAAAGAAATATTTCCGAGAAGAACACACTCCATTCAAATGGAACACAGGAGGCCGGTCCGTAATAAATTCATCATCATCATCATCATCATCATCTGTTTACCCTCCAGGGTCGGCTTTTCCCTCGGACACAGCGAGGGATCCCACCTCTACCGCCTCAAGGGCAGTGTCCTGGAGCTTCAGACTCTTGGTCGGGGATACAACTGGGGAGAACGACCAGTACCTCGCCCAGGCGGCCTCACCTGCTATGCTGAACAGGGGACTTGCGGGGGATGGGAAGACTGGAAGGGATAGACAAGGAAGAGGGAAGGAAGCGGCCGTGGCCTTAAGTTAGGCACCATCCCGCCATTTGCCTGGAGGAGATGTGGGAAACCACGGAAAACCACTTCCAGGTTGGCTGAGGTGGGAATTGAACTCACCTCTACTCAGTTGACCTCCCGAGGTGGAGTGGGCCCCGTTCCAGCCCTCGTACCACTTTTCACTTTCGTGGCAGAGCCGGGAATCGAACCCCGGCCTGCAGGGGTGGCAACTAATCACACAAACCACTACACAACAGAGGCGGACCAAGTAATTCTCAAACTTACAATATAGTTTTAAAAAGGAGTACATTAACCCGAATTTACAGTACATGATCCTGTATTGATATGTAAATATTCTATATCAAGTTTAGTGCAGTTCTTAGCAGTCGAAGTTGAGCAATAGAAGAAGATGCTACGATAATTTGATTTATGCTTTCGCATGTCAAAGAGGAGCTTCAAATGCACAAATGATAATACAAATAATAGACATGATGCATTTGGAATGTTTACTGGTAGCGCTAACACGGCCCTCCTCTGTGCTGTAGTGGTTAATGTGATTAACTGCGACCACCGGGGGCCCGGGTTCGATTCCCGGCTCTGCCATGAAATTTAAAAAGTTTTTTTGTTTCAATTTGCTCTACGTCGCATCGACACAGATAGGTCTCATGGCGACCATAGGATAGGAAAGGACTAGAGGTGGGATGGAAGTGGCCATGGCCTTAATTAAGGTTTAGCCCCAGCATCTGTTCAGCAGCTGGGTTCAGGACGCCCTCGACTGACCATCTGGAAGGAGGATCATCATCAGATCTTTCCATAAGCATGAACAGATCAGCTGTTCGGTGTCTGCAACCCAGGAACTGCAACAGCATGACTGCACGTCCCTATCCCTGCCCAAATTATTTCCAGTTGTTACATTGAAGGCAATTGAAGATTTCATTGAAGGGTAGGAGATAGGGATCAGCGCTCAGATGGTTTTCACTTAAACGCCAGTGGTACGTATCAGTTAGGAAAATTGTTTAGAAGGGTTATAGGGAGGTACAATCAGGGAAACGGGGCGGTCTAGGGAGCGGTGATAAGGGTATAGGGATCTGAATTTCAAGTAGAGATGACATAAAAATGTTATACTTTGTAGCCCATCACTGTAGACTGTCTGTCAAGTCATCAGCCCAGAGGCTGGTTGGATCCTCAAACAGCACCACCAAAGTTTATGCGGTTACAAGGAAACCCCAAAAACCAATGGTAGCAAAAAATGAGGCGTATTAGGCAGATGAGGAGTGAGGTAGTTTGCAATTGCTTTTCCCACCATCACTGTAGAAAGTACAAATAAATAAAAAAGAAAGGAATAGAGTTAAGTAATTTAATAGAAATATACTTACCAGATATTGTAATAGGAGTTGCATCAAAGGTGATAAATGATATAATGGATACAGAAATTTTCTCAGGGAACTGGAGTGTTAATCGTAGAGGGAGGGGGAATTCATTCTGATGAAAGAAGAATTTGTAAGCTACGAAAATGTTAAAGGTGACAAACATGAAATTCTAGGTGTAAGGCTCATCTCAAAAGATAATAGGCAACTTGATGTCTTTGGAGTGTACAGACCGGGAAAGAATAGCGCTGACGCTGATTCGGAATTATTTGATAAGATAATCAGCTATGTGGGAAATTATATGTAAAAGAACGTGACTGTAGCGGGTGATCTCAATTTACCAAATGTCAATCGGGAAGGTAATGCAAACGACAGGAAGCATGACCAACAAATGGCAAACAAGTTAATTGGGGAAGGACAGCTCAATCAGTTAGTGATGGAACCAACTAAAGGGAAGAATATTTTGGACGTGGTGTTGGTGAAACCAGATGAGCTCTATGCAGAGACCGAAGTAACAGATAGTATTAGTGATCACGAAGCTATTTATGTTGGAGCTAAAAATAAATGTGTTGGAACGTAATTTCTTAAAAGTACCACTATTATGCAGTACCACATGGTTGATAAAATAGGTATGAGGGAGTTTAAAAAAAGTAACTACGATCGGTGTAAAACGGTAAATAAAAATGTAAACAGACTCTGGGATGGGTTTAAAGCAATCATTGAGGGATGTGAAATCAGGTTTATACCTGGTAAGGAATGGTAAAAACCCCACTGTATTATAATTTATAACAGAGAAGTAAAGAAACTAAGAAGGAGGTGCAGGTTGGAAGAAATAGTTAGAAATGGCTCTGGAAGTAAGGAGAAATTGAAAGAATTTACGAAACTAGGAAACTGAATCTAGCAAAGAAGTCAGCTAAGGATAACATGATGGCAAGCATAATTGGCAGTCATACAAATTTTAGTGAACAATGGAAGGGTACGTAAAGTACCTATACTATAAGTACTTTACGACAAACTGGTTCCAAGAAGTACATTCCAGGAATCATTAATGCGAAAGGGGATAGCGTTTGTGAGGATATTCAGAAGGCGGAGATATACAGTCAGCAGTATGTAAAGATTGTTAGTTACAAGGATAATGTCCAGATATAGGAGATGACTAATGCTAAGGAAGTATTGAAACAACGACATTTACAAGAAGATACAAAAGTTGACAACTAGATAAGCATCGGGAATTGAAAATATTTCTGGGCATTAAAGACATTTGGTTGGGATATAATAACATATCTGAAGTACTTAATTATTGTTTGCATGAAGGGGCTATACCAAATGAATGGAGAGTTGCTATAGTAGCCCCTGTGTATAAAGGGAATGGTAATAGTCATAAAGCTGAAGATTAGAGGCAAATCAGTTTGACACATGCATAGCATGTAAGATTTCGGAATGCATTCTTTCTGATTATATTAGACATGTTTGCGAAATTAATAACTGGTTTGATAGAAGGTAGTTTGCGTTTAGGAAATGTTATTCCACTGAAGCTCAACTTGTAGGATTCCAGCAAGATATAGCAGATATATTGGATTAAGTAGGTCAAATGGACTATATCGCGATTGACCTACCTAAAGCATTTGATAGGGTAGATAAAGGGAAACCACTGGCAAAAATGAGTGCAATTGAAGTAGACTCGAGGGTTACTGAATGGGTAGCTATATTTCTAGAAAATAGAACTCAGATAAATAATGTAAGCGAAGCTTTATCTTATCCTGTAATAATGAGTTCCTCAAGGCAGTATTATTTGATCTTTATGTTTTCTTATATATAAAAATGATATGAGTACAGAAGTGAAATCATAAATAAGGATTTTTGCGGGTGATGTTGTTCTGTATAGAGTAATGAATAAGTTACAAGATTGTGAGCAACTGCAAAATTATCTCTATAATGTTGTGAGATGGACAGTAGGCAATGGTATGATGATAAACGGGGTTAAACGTCAGGTTGTGAGTTTCACAAATAGGAAAGGTACTCTCAGTTTTAATTACTGCGTTGATGGGTTGGAGATCATTGTAAGTACCTAGGTGATTAATATAAGGACAGATCTTCATTGGAGTAATCACGTAAATGGGATTGTAAATTGTAACCGTTACTTCAGCGGCTACATCAAACACAGTAAAGGGAGGAAGAAAAGTGAAATTGCACAGTACCAACGACCACTACACACACGATAAAACGTCTGATGAACTACGCGGAACTCCGCCGATAACAACACTGGTAAATATCACTAGGGCCGTCTTGAAGATAATACACCAGGAACGTAGAAAGGGGCTGGGAACCTACCAAGGGCATGGAGATGGCTTAGGTTGCAGTTTCCGCAAAAAATCAACCGTGATCCTTGATTTTCAAAAATATTATTTACGAACGGACTTTACAAAATAATTCCGAACAAATTCAGCCACACAGAAAGTACCAATACACAGGTGGTAAAGTACAAATTACATGTTCCTTGTGACACACAAATTGGACGTTCCTTGACAATAGCTTCCTACAAGTTCAAGGAGTCAAGCAAATACCATACATCTAGTTACAGCCCAAATCGTAATATATATACAATTTAGAGTGAAGTTAAACGTACTTTTCAAAATCTCTGAACAACATAATTGAAAAATGGTAAAATCAGAAATATCTAAACTTGGCGCAGAGGCCAGTTCAACTTGGTCACACATCAAAAACACTTCTGATGCGGGGCAGTGGAAAACTAGCGTGCGTCAAGTGACACGGAACTACTAGAGGCAAAACCACAAGGTAAATACATAAAACAATTTACATGTTTAGTGAAACAAGGAAAGAGGAATGCCTCGAAAGCAAACAGGCAAGCCCAGCTGAAAAGCTAAGCCATCAGAAATAATTGAGTGGCGAGTCTTGGTGAGGTTAGGGCTAACTCCCCTATGAAAAAGCAAGCGAACATTAAATGAAATTTAAGGTGAAACAGAAATTAAGAGTGCTTACCCCAATGGCCCATCCCGGTAGCGAGGCGTCGCTGACGACGTCAGAACTTCGGACAGTCAAGAGACAGACAGACAGACAGACAGACAGACAGACAGACAGACAGACAGACAGACAGACAGACAGACAGTGAAATGCTGCCTCGCTCTCTTTAAAAGTGAACCCTGGCCTTGGAGTAGCCAATCAGAACGCAGTTGCCTGCCTATCGCCACCTAGATTCACCAATCAGAACTCCTACTTCAGTCGCGATGTTTAAATAATTTTCTCGAATACACACGATCGCGAATCTTCCATTTCCAGAACAGTAAGAACATACTTTATAGAATACATAACTAACAAAGGCCAACACACCCTGTTCCAAAATTCATGTCACAACTTTCTGGACAGTTCCAGTAAATATCGAAATAAAATCTAGTTGTTACAAATGCCATATGTTACCAAAATATTTACACTGTACAGGTTAGGTCGTTACATGGAATACAAATAAAATATTTTAGCACAATGCTCCAGATCATACAGTAAGTACTACTTACAAGGTTTACAAATAAAATCTTCTATAAACACTTTCCACTTCCAATATATTTTACACCGGTGTCATCTTCCTCCCCCCGAAAGTCGAGCCACGCTCGACCCTAAACGTAATTTTAGTAGATAGTAGATAGTAGATAGTAACGATATAAGACCCTAACAATCATGATTTTCTTGAAGTTGACTTTCTAACAACAAACAAAAACAAAATGTCACTACACCAAAGGTCCTTTTAGCCTGGAGTTTACAGTTTACCTATAATTTTCAAAAACAATAAAGGTGTTCATTGACCCACCTATTCAATAAATACCACATAAATGTCCACATGGATAGTCACACTAAACTTCCAAATGCCTTTTTGAACCTTTTACAATTGCTTTGACGATTTCTACTCTGTCCACCAAGGATGTACAGTCATTCCTTCTGCCCATTGTTAGCAATCCAGAACCTTCTCGCTTTCTTGTAAGACAGCGTTCAAAGCCTCCTTCTTATAAATAAAGGGTACAGATCTCTGCACATGGTTATGAGGGTATTTAGTGGTTGCAGTAAGGATTTAAAGTCTCTGGTAAGACCCCAAATAGACTATAGACTATGGTTCCAGTGTATGGGACCCTCGCCAGGATTACTTGATTCAAGAAGTAGAAAAATCCAAAGAAAAGCAGCTCGATTTTTTCTGGGTGATATCCGACAGGAGAGTAGTGTTACAAAAATGTTAAAAAGTTTGGGCTGGGAAGGCTTGGGAAAAATGAGACGAGCTGCTCGACTAAGTGCTATGTTCCGAGCTGTCAGTGGAGGGATGGCGTGGAATGACATAAGTAGACGAATAAATTCGAGTGGTGTTTTTAAATGTAGGTTAGATCCCGATATGAAAATACAGTTGAAAATCAAGAGGACGAATTGGGAGTTGGATATTGGAATAACTTACCAAGGAAGATGTTCAATAAATATCCAAATTCTTTGCAATCATTTAAGAAAAGGCGAGGGAAAGAGCAGATAGGGAATCTGGCACCTGGGGAACTGCCCTAAATACAGATCAGTAGTGTTTGATTGATTGTAATTTAGTCTGACGTTTTCCATTACGTGTCTTTCCATTGACACCACCCACAATCGTCTCCTTTTACAGCGATATCGAGAACGACAGACCTGGACTGTACCGGTCGGAAGAGGCTTGTCATTATTGACGATAGTGTTGGCTACTGAATGCATGATTCGAAGCAGTGTATCGATTCATTCAAGTGTCCGAGTGAATCGATTCACAGGAACAGCGAGCTCACGGCACATGATTCAGCTTACTCCCAGTGGACAGTGCTGAGTGGCGCACTCTGGACCTTGATGGGGAGCCGAGCTTCCGCTGCAGCGAGACAGTGAATCATGGCACATCGAAAGAATCTTGAACGAGGGCGGCTCAGTGAGACACATGATACACATGATACACACGGCTCCTTATCGGCTCACTGGACACGCGGAGAGCCGAACTTCCGCTGCAGCGAGACATACAGTGAGCCATGGCACACCGAAAGAATCGTGAACGAGCCGGCTCAGTGAGACACAAGATACACACGGCTCCTTATCGGCTCACTGCGGCGAGACATACAGTGAGCCATGCTACACTGAAAGAATCGTATGCTATAATGGACTCTCGAGCTCAGCTCATTTGAAAATAATACCCATTTGCATTCACTGTCCTCTTCTTACAGGGAGGTTTAAATAATAGATGGATTTATTTGCAGTGTTAAAAAGGTAGTCACAACATAATTCTGAAGTAGCTAGTAAGTAGGTAGGCTATTAGATTATACTATTTATTAGTTTAATGAATCTTAGTATTATAACTTAGTTGACATTTGACAATTAAACTCGACTCTAGCCTGCCCTATGACTATGATTTATGCTCATGACCACTCAAAAGTACCTGTTCTATATTGGGAAGAACGGCTCAGTATTCTCTCAGTTCATATGTCACATCGTTGCACAAGACTTCAATCATATGTGGGCAGACGCAATAACAGTATGTTGAATCAGAAAACCAGCGGGCTACTGTAAATCTCGGGTAGCCTATACAAAATATGACGATAAAAAAAATCCTCAGCTGATAGAAAAATACATATTTTCAAAAATGACTGAGCGAGTTGTCGTGCGGTTAATATCGCGTGGCTATGCGCTTGCATTCGGGGAATGGTGGGTTCGAATCCCGCCGTCGGCAGCCGTTAAGATGGTTTTCCGTAGTTTCCCCATTTTCACACCAGGAAATGCTGCGACTGTACCTTAATTCAGGCCATGGCTGCTACCTTCCTAATCCTAAACTTTCGCACCCTGCGTGGCCGGAAACCTTCGATGTATTAGAGTAACTAGCATTTTTTCTAAGAAAGGAGTTCATAGTATGAAGACCAGATGGCAGCTGCGAGCACTGAATTCTGCTGCTGCTCTCTTACCAGCACATACTACACAGATGCAGTAGGAGCGGTAACCAATGAGCCGTGAATCGGATCACTGTATCGATTCAGTAACGTGAACGGAATCAAATGAATCGATTCAGTAAAATGAATCGAATGTCCCATCACTAATTGACGAATGCATGTTCTCTTTGAGCATTGTCGACGGCCGTGTAGTTGTTTGGAGGCTTCGTGCTTCTTGCCTTTCTTATGGTGCAATACACTCTCGCTGGTCGGGGGGCCAACGCATACGGCAGTCGGTCACTCTCAGTGGTCGTACGAGGGAACTTGATAGCACGGCAATATGTGCATGACGTAGTGCAGCCGCTTGTCTTGCTCTTCAAGAGGCATTTTCTAGAAGGATAACGAACGCTCGGGCGCACAGAGCAAGCGTATTACAGAAATTCCTCCGCAATACTGCCACACTTCCACAGTCTACCCGATCGTTGGATTTATCGTCCATCAAACATGTCTGGGAACATCTCCGGCTGCATAGGAGTTTACACGATCTAGAGAACCAGTTGACTCAAATATGGGCAGATATGCTGTAAGATACCATAGGAAACCTGTATGTCTACTTGGCTGCTTGCGTCACATCTTGGATCCAAGGTAGAGGTAGATCTACAGAGCGCTAGAATCTTTCTTCAGTTTTTACTCTGATATTGTAATCGCTTACTTATATCAACGTTACATTCACCCGTATTCAGTTTCATACGATTTCGACAATATTTTACATTTTTCTTCATTTCATATCAGTGCATATATCAGAACTTGACAAGGCTGATGGGCATGATCGCTAAGGCATCAAGTCTATGTGATCTGACACCGTGGTTATCCAGTTCGAGTCCCGTTGGTGGAAAAGCTCACCGTTAGCTGGCAGGCTAGGAGAAGTGGTGGTATAGAATTTCTAATCAGTAGAATATGTGCCAAAAGCCTGGAATCAATTACAATTACAAATTTCTTCTCAGTACTTTTTTATTCTTACAATGTCCTTTACGTCGAACTCACACAGATAAGTCTTATGGCGACGATGGGATAGTAGGAAAGGGCTTGGAGTGCGAAGGAAGCGACCGTGGCCATATTTAACAATTTGCTTTAGGTCGCATTGGCACAGGCAGATCTTATGGCTATATACTGCACGATCCTCAACAGCTCCGCCATCAGCTGTCATAGATGTTGTAGGTGGCATTGATGAGGCATACTAGGGAAATGAAGAGTGAGGTACTTTCCCGTTGCTTTCTTCACCGAGCCAGAAATTGCTCTTGCATGTCAATTTGCCAAGTCCACCGAATTAAACGCACCAACTGACCCTATGAGCGATATTTTCACACCATTCATTCATAACAGGAACTTGCTCCATAAGGAATGAAATTACAAGCATTGCTCATACCTGTCACTTTCATGCTGTCAAAGCCAAGGGTGAGAATGAGACAGCTCAATGAAGGTTACAGATTTCATCCATCCATAGCCGTCTTTATAACAGGCCGAAGTGTACACACTGTCGATGAGCACTTCTGGGGGTCGGCCGGGAATGAACAAAACTGTAACCTGCCGCCTTAACCCAAACATGACAACAATACACCTGAGCTCAGCCACCTCAATATGGCCTGTAACCTGCCGCCTTTACCCAAACATGACAACAACATACCTGAGCTCAGCCACCTCAATATGGCCTGTAACCTGCCGCCTTTACCCAAACATGACAACAATACACCTGAGCTCAGCCACCTCAATATGGCCTGTAACCTGCCGCCTTTACCCAAACATGACAACAATACACCTGAGCTCAGCCACCTCAATATGGCCTGTAACCTGCCGCCTTTACCCAAACATGACAACAATACATTGAGCTCAGCCACCTCAATATGGCCTGTAACCTGCCTCCTTTACCCAAACAGGACAACAATACATTGAGCTCAGCCACCTCAATATGGCCTGTAACCTGCCGCCTTTACCCAAACATGACAACAATACACCTGAGCTCAGCCACCTCAGTATGGCCTTACGCTAGGTTTGCCATAAGGTTCAGGATGAAATTCAGTACACCAACATCGACAAGTTCCAACCACAGGCACCGACTCCACGGAAGCACTCGCCCCTTGCATATAGTGGTACGGAGAGGCGATCGTATTTTTGCTCCCGTAAAAAATTTGATATTTTCATCTTAGTCCCCGTACGCAAGGAAAAAATTCGCTGCCTATGGTTGCAACGAGTGTATTTGGGTAATTCCACGTGAACTGTCCCGTCCGTTACAAAAAACAACAACACTTGTTTCACAATGTTAATGTTTAAAATCAAGTAGAGAAATAATAAGAAATAATAATTTAAGTAAAATACCTAATTTACAGAAAACTCCAAAACTATATAATATTCAATATTATTTGCATAGGTTTTTAAGTAACAGATGGGACAGGTCACGTGGAATTACTCACTTCTCGATAACACGAGTAAATGAAAACTAAAAAAAGCATTTATTTACTTTGCTTTAAAGATATTTATTACACAGAAGTGCCCTAATGCTGATACCAATCATACTTTTCTGAACTTGACACACTTCCGAGGAACTCATCATGAAATTTCTGACAAGATATTTCTTTAAAATTGTATTGCAACAATAATATTGATTTAACAGATTTTACTTTCAGTCTATTTCTGTCATCTGTCCATTGTGAATTCGGCGAAATTTTAAATATCTTGCTCTGATTTTTTAAATTCAGGATATTTAGGGATTTTTAAAAATCCATTCAGGATGTTGGGTCGCTTGCTCAAATTAAGGACAATCCCGCTTTTTCAGGACGTATGACAACC
This sequence comes from Anabrus simplex, assembly GCF_040414725.1. NCBI lineage: Eukaryota > Metazoa > Arthropoda > Insecta > Orthoptera > Tettigoniidae > Anabrus > Anabrus simplex. Next base: position 178,158,427 of record NC_090265.1, read on the forward strand.
CTACCCTACGCCCTAACGGGTACAGCCATACAGATAACCAGCGAGCACTCAATCACAAACGTCACGCAACCAGGGAGAAAATGAGGAGCAGCCGGAAAGTAAAGTTTTTATGCCGTATATTGGGAAGACAACAGACAGAATAGGGAGGCTATCAGAGTCCCACGGGGTAGAAACCATATATAGGCCAACGAAGAAAATCCAGGAACAAGAAAGGTCTGCTAAAGACAAGCGCCATCCTCACTCCACAGCAGGTGTCTACATGATCCCGTGTAGCTGCGGCCAGATATACATACGCACTACCAAACGCAGCATCATCATACGATTGAAGGACCATAATAGACATAGCCGACTGGGACAAGCAGAAAGATCATCAGCCGCTGAACACTCACTCTTAAATTAACACCTGCATGTTATAGAATATGCATCCCTATCTCACAATCAGTTACGAAATCAGAGGGTACTGTGTGCCTTTCCCTATTCAAATGTTGAAATATTCAGTTCTGTTTTCAACTTGCCCACTAATAAGTGCAACACAAGAGGCGCATTTTAATGATGATTGCATGTTTTCAGGGCCGTAACTATGGGTGTGCGACGTGGGAACCTGCCTAGTGCATCAAGCCGTATGGAGACATCAACAAGGGACAAAAGTGAAAGAGAAAGTCGGTGGAATAAACTTATTTCCTCTCTGTAACTGGAACCATAGGAATATCTTAATCATATTTTTTAGAAAACCCAAAGTCAGATTTTAACAGTATTGAATTTATAGCAAATTCCTGTTCTATAGAGATAGATATCGCCATTTTGTAGGAAAATATCATAAAACAAACAGCACTTCTGTTGTAAAGTGTGAGTTGGAAAATTCGGTTTCGAGGGAAAAGGCCCATAATTCAGTGACTGATGGAGTTTCTCAGCAGCATACGCTAGCCACTAGCAATGTTTGTACCCACAGGAGACGTACACTCATCAGCAGTTTCAAACAATAGACCACTGCTGTAGTGTTATGGAGTATGTAGAGCAAATAATAGCCTCAAGTATACAGCAAAAATTCAGTGTTATATTTCCCAGCACGTATTATATTGAAGATTATAAGCGATGGTGGCTGGACATTTTAAAGACTAACACTTTGTTATTAGAATCATGTAGGAGAAACGTTCCCAAGGACCAGAAACTGTTATTCACACTCTCCAAGTTCATGCATTTCACGTACAGTTCCCAGAAATCTAGGATTGTGGTAGGGGGAAACTTCATGGATGGACTGTCATTCTAACAGTTTCCTCTCCAAATTGTACAAACAAGACCTACTACTCTAACTACAAAAGCATACACAGAATGTTGTGTTTCTATTGATCACCGAAAGGTGTTGGATTTAAAGAAACTGGAGCAGTACATACCTCATGAACAGGAAGTACATTACTTTTACAATGAGCTATATACAGTAGATGGCCAACTGTAGTCAAGGCTGATAAATAATGAAGAAAACTATAGCCTAAGCTGCTGTGTTTGGTAAATTATTTCGCAAGTGCATTTTCGATTTGTTAGAATAACGTTCCTTTTTCTGTGCTGTGTTTCTATATTACATTATATCATGCAGAATTTTATTATTTATAACCTTAGTAACGTTTAATTCGAGTTCAAGTAAAATTTGTTTACATAAAGTATGAAGTCAGCTTCTAAATACTGGTTTTGAGAATCTAATTTGCATTACTTTTCAACCACATGTTCAATTACCTCATCAAATAAAGAGATTTGTTTCGTCCATTTTACTAGATTTTGAGAAGCACCATAAGTCAAACATGCTTTAATGTAATTATTGAGTCAAATTCGACACTGCCGGAAAAAACCTCATGCAACACCCTCAAGGACAAGGTCATTTTATTCACAAGCGATGTGATAGGTAGTTTATCATTGCAGGAGTATATGATTACAAATTCAGACCAAATGAAACACACATGTCACAGAAGAGGGTGCCCAAATAGTCGCATAAATACATAGTGTATTAAGGCCACGCCCACTTCCTTCCAACCCCTAGGCCCTTCCTATCCCATCTTATCTGTATCGGTGAGACGTAAAGCCATTAGCAATACATAGTGTACCTCTCTCTGGCGGTAATGCAGGCGTGTATTTGCGCATGCAAAAGATCATTAAGGTGCCGAATGGCATCCTGCGATAGATTGTCCCACGTATCTTGCACCTTTTGATGCAATTCAGCCATAGTTCTTGCAGGCTCTGGATATCATGTCCCATACGTGTTCATTTCGCGAGAGATCCGGTGATCTTGCTGGCCAGGTCAGTCGTGTACGCCACGTAGAGCACGTTGCGTTGCAGCAGCTGTATGTGGACGTGAACTCTTATGCTAAAAAAAACACATCACCTTCCTGTCGAAGAAATGGCAGTAGCTCGGGGACAACAACCCGTGCAATATAGCCGGCACTGGTTATCCTTCAGAAATACCAACTGTGACCGCGAGTTGTAACGACACCATGAAGCCCGAGGTGGGACCTAGGTGTCCTGGGCGAATACACTCTCGAATACGCCACTCACCAGGTCTACGCCGTACACGTGTACGTCCATCACTTGCATACAGACAGAATCTACTGTGCTCACTGAAGACAACAGAGCGTCATTCCCCTCTCCAGTCGACTCTTTCACGACACCAGAGTAGCCGTGCTTGGCGATGTCGTGATGTCAGTGGTAGCCTGGTCAGACACACCTGATCGTAATCCTGCTGCAAGCAGACGGTTCCCAATGGTCCTTGGTAACACAGCAGGTGAAGCATGTGACCGTTCTGTCCGCCACCCCTGATCGCACAATGCATCGATCTTGATGTGGGTCCGTACTACGCGGACACCTTAACTTGGTCTACGGATGTGGACATATTCCACAGACCACTATTGGAAGCAGCGAAACACCACCGACACATTGTTCCCAAGATGTGCAGCAATACGACCTCGTTCAAATAGCTGCAGTTGTTCAACAGGAGCACGCACTCGTCGGTGGGGCATGATTGTACCCTGAAATGAATGCTGCAAATACTGTTCACATCTAACCTACATTAAACACACGAAATAATAACTTTGTAAGTTTAGCTACTGTTACTACCGTCACGGTGTTATGTAAAACTTTGTTTTCATTTACCATAATAGTTATTTACGCAACGTCCACTGGTTGTAGTATGGGTGTAAAGGTGAGGGTGTATATGTCACTGGTAAGAACCTAATTAGAGTATGGTTCTAGAGTATGGGACCCACACCAGGATTACTTTATTCGAGAACTGGAAAATATCCAAAGAAAGGCAGCACAGTTTGTTTGTTCTGGATGATTTTGGACATATGACTAGTGTTATAAAGATTAAACTTTGGACTGGAAAGACTTGGGATTGAGGAGACGAGCTGCTCGACTAAGCGGAATGTTCTGAGCTGTCAGTCGAGTGATTGCTTGCAAAAGACGAATAAGTAGACGTTACGATTGAGATGCGGCGGGGAGGCATTTCGAAATGAGGAACGTAAACTTATATCTTTAATGCTGTTGCGTAATAAATTTTATGCTCGACGATGCCGAAATATACATATTATATTCCAGAGTAATCAATCAATCAATCAATCAATCAATCAATCAATCAATCAATCAATCAATCAATCAATCAATCAATCAATCAATCAATCAATCAATCAATCAATCAATCAATCAATCAATCAATCAATCAATCAATCAATCAATCAATCAATCAATCAATCAATCAATCAATCAATCAATCAATCAATCAATCAATCAATCAATCAATCAATCAATCAATCAATCAATCAATCAATCAATCAATCAATCAATCAATCAATCAATAACTTACCAATAACTTACCAAGGGAGATGTTCAACAAATTTCCCATTTCTTTGCAATCATTTAAGAAAAGGCTAGGAAAACAACAGGTGGGGAATCTGCCACCTAGGCGACTGCCCTAAATGCAGATCAGTAGTGATTGATTGATTCCAGAGTAATGAATCTTAATAAGGCTCATTATATTTCAAGTTTCATTATGATACATGTTCTCCACAATCAGAGTTCAGATTTTATTTATGATACAGTTTCTCCACCAATCAGAGTTCAGATTTTCATTATGATACAAATGTTTGACCGGTTAGGTAAGGATAGCATCGCACTGGCGCACTAGCTTCACACTTGTTTAAAGAAATCAAATTTGTCGGACACATCTTCTACTTCCAATATTCCACAAGCACACGGCACATTCCCACAAATTCACTTAAACAACTGTACGATAAACAATTTGTATTTGAAATAACGCTATGTTCTGATAACCTTCTATCAAAGCTTTGAAAACAAATGACATTGTCAAGGTCTCTAATCCACTTACGAAAAATCAATAACCCAGCGCATGCGCTCTGCGCTTTGTTCAGTAAACTCAACTGTCAAGGGACATCTCGTCTGAAATTTATGAATATTTAACAATAGAGTTATAATTATCGTGGAGCATAAACAGTCGTATGCAACTCGCCTATAATGATAATTAAGACACTCGTATGGAAGTTATAAAACCAGCTTCGCTCGTTTTATAAACATACTCATGTCTTTATTATTGCCATTACAGGCTTCTTTCATAATGTACTATTATTTCATACTGTGAATTTACTTAAATATGTAATTATAAATAATATTTATACGTTGCCGAGCAAATCATCCATGTTAAACTCATGCAGTGACTCTTTTTTATTTTGTTATGTGTGTTTTGCTATGTAAGACGTAAGAGGTATGTATATGGAGTTATGTGGTAATAAAACATCGAAATTAATGTTATTTGAAGTAATCAGTCCATTAAGCTAAGAGAGTCGTAAACATGGTCCACCGGTCCTTCTTTAATGAAAGTTATAAGAACTGTATGGCAACAAATGGCAAATGAGTTAATATGGGAAGGACAGCTGATTCAGAAAGTGATGGAACCAACCAGAGGGAAAAATATCCTGGATGTGGTGCTGATAAAACCAGATGAGCTCTATAGGGAAACTGAAGTATAGATGGTATCAGTGATCATGAAGCTGTTTTTGTGGTAGTTAAAAAAAATGCGATAGAAAGGAAGGTCTTAAAAGTAGGACTGTTAGGCAGTACCATATGGCTGATAAAGCAGGTATGAGGCAGTTTCTAAAAAGTAACTATGATCGGTGGAAAACGGTAAATAAAAATGAAAACAGACTCTGGGATGGGTTTAAAGAAATTGTTGAGGAATGCGAAAACAGGTTTGTACCTTTAAGGGTGGTAAGGAATGGTAAAGACCCACCTTATTATAATAGAGAAATAAAGAGACAAAGAAGGAGGTGCAGACTGGAAAGAAATAGAGTTAGAAATGGCTGTGGAAGTAAGGAGAAATTGAAGGAACTTACTAGAAAATTGAATCTAGCAAAGAAGGCAGCTAAGGATAACATGATGGCAAGCATAATTGACAGTCATACAAATTTTAGTGAAAAATGGAAGGGTATGTATACGTATTTTAAGGCAGAAACAGGTTGCAAGAAGGACATTCCAGGAATAATTAATGAACAAGGGGAGTGTGTATGTGAGGATCTTCAAAAGGCAGAAGTATTCAGTCAGCAGTATGTAAAGATTGTTGGTTACAAGGATAATGTCGAGATAGAGGAAGAGACTAAGGCCAAAGAAGTAATAAAATTTACATATGATAACAATGACATTTACAATAAGATTGATGATTGATGCTGTGATATATGCGATATTTATCTTTCGGAAATGGATTAACTACAAGGGCGAATCAATAAAGTAAGATACACTTCCAAGTGATGGCCATTTTTGAAACCTCCTACACTTAGGCAACGCGGCTATGTCGACATACAATGTAAGTTCGCTTTTTCACGTAGTCCCCAAAGAGATTGTAAACATTTCTCGGAACGGTCAATAAACGGTTCGATTCCGGGTGCGTAAAAATCACCTCCAGCGCTATGTAACCATCTGAAGACAGCTGCTCTCACCTCCTTGTCGTTTCAGAATCGTCATCAACCGAGATCCTTTTTCAGCTTACTGAACACATGACAATCTCATGGCGCTAAGTCTGGACTGTATGGAGGATATTGCCATACCTCCCACTTGAATCACTGCTGCAGTTCGGACGTTTGGCGGGCCGTGTGAGGTGCTGCGTTATCCTGCAAAGCGTCACACCGGTGCTCAATTTTCCCCGCCGCTTTTATTTAATTATTGTCTTACGCAACCAGTTCAACGTTTGCTAATACGAAGCCGAGTAGATTGTCGTACATTTCGGAATAAATTCCACGTGCACCACACCCTCCATGCCAAAGAACACTGTCACCATTTCCTTTCCTGCTGAAGGTTGGATCTTGGCCTTCTTTTGTGGTGGTGATGTGGAGTACACCCATTCCATCGACGTTCTCTTTGTTTCGAGAGTGAATTGGTGGTCCCACGTTTCATCCCTTGTGATGATTCGCCGCAGAAACTCATTGCCCTCCATAGAATACCGTTGCAAAACTGCCAATGACGATTGGAAACGATGAATGTCCGTACAATTGAGCCGTTGAGCCAATAGAAATCTGATCTTGCACGCACTTTGATTTTTTATGGGAGTGAACATCCAGTTGACGCGCCATTGACCCTAGTCTGCTCTAAACACACAACACGCCGGGAGACCACACCAGCCTTCCTATCGGACGTTTCAGCAGTTACTGTAGCTTGGTGCGCATTGTCCACGGTCACGACACACAGCATGCTCTCGCGGCGAGTTAGTGTAACTGATTCGCACTCGTATAATATATTAGTCAACATGGTGATGGCGGAGGGCTGGGAATGCTGGGACGCCATGTTTGGTGTAGATGTGCGCGGTGCTGCTACAAGGCGAAGAAACAATTCAACAAGGTTATGCTTGGTGTTCACTGATTTATACTGTCCGTGTTTACGTTACTGTGAGGCAGAGTTCACCAGTCAGAGTCAAGTTCTAACAAAACAGTGCGGATAGTATGGTAAATAATTTTTTTAAATTTTGTAAATTGTTTTACGTCGCACTGACACAGATAGGTCTTATGGCGACGAAGGGACAGGAAAGGTCTAGGAATGGGAAGGAAGCGGCCGTGCCCTTAATTAAGTTACAGCCCAAGCATTTGCCTGGTTTGCAAATGGGAAACCACGAAAACCATCTTCAGGGCTGCCGACAGTGGGGTTCGAACCCATTATCTCCCGAATACTGGATACTAGTTGCACGTAAGCGACTTCAGCTATCGAGCTCGGCGTAAAGAAAATAACTTCATAGTATGGAACAATTACTTTATGATATACAGGGTGGTCGGACACAGCGTTAACCGGGTATATGTTAGAGCGTTGGTCATACTGATATGTAATTTGAGAAAAAATACGTCGATATCTCGCGCCGTTTTCATTTTATTAGCTGCTGAAGTTGGCCAATCAGATCGCTTCGTGGGCGATTTCATATGAACTTTGCGAGGCGGTGTTGCTAAATCTGCACGTGGCTTATGACAGGCTTGAGAGCGCCAATAGAAGAAGAAAACTTCTCCAGGGGAGGGACTTGAAGAAGGACCTCCCTGCTGATAGGCTCGGCCCCATACCAAGCACGCTACGATGGCATTGTCTGAGCCCCACGGTGTGTTAGTGTTTGATGCTCATTTCTCCGTATGGCTCTCAAGCCTGACCAAGCCACGTGCAGATTTAACAACGGGGGGGGGGGGGGGCGTAAAGCCCATACGAATTCTCCCGCGAAGTGATCTGATTGGCTAATTTCAGCATCTGATAAAACGACAACGGTGCGAATATCGACCTAGTATTTTCAAATTACTTATTAATATTACCAACGCTCTAACGCTCATATACTCGCTTCACGTTGATTCCGACCACTCTGTAGATTTCAGTTCCCGCAGGGAAATTGAAATATTTTTAAAGCATGAGTAAATGCATAATTCCAATCTAATTGGCCAATTATTGGTAGGTGTGTTAGTTGCCGACTGATGAGCCCACATTGGTACACTGGGGCGAAACGCTGTCAACCAAGAATGAGTTAGCTGAAAAATGTATAATTTTAAATAACGGACCTATTACTGTATATTGGAATTACGAATTTACTCATTCGGTTAAAATGTATTAAGTCCCTATGGGAACCGAAATCTATATCACCTAATGGCCTATCAGGCATTATTTCGAAAATTTCTTCATTTGCCACGAACTTCAACAGTCAGGCTCCCCCGTCTGTGATATTCTTCGGCTCCGGGATGGACCCACTGCCGCTGCTTCCAGTTCCACGGCAGTCCTGGCCTATCTACAAGATCAATATGCAACGGCAGCCCTCATAACCAGTGGCGCGATCATCAATGGCAGGCTTCATGAAGTGGTCCCTACTCCCGAGTCTCTCATCCAGCAAATGCTTCATTATCCTAACCCCCTTTGTACTGTTCAAGCACCTCCATCTCGCACTCTCCAGTAGACCCCACCGCCCCCCACCTCCATTTCGTCTACAATTTCCACTACCACTATTACTACTTTCACCACTTACCCCCCCCCCCCTATACTTCCACTCTTACCACCGCCACTAGCCACTCCTCTCCTATAATGTCGGCACCCATCCCCTCCCTACCTGCAACACTACCCAGTCCCCAGCAAACTCCTGCCAACTACACAAATGTCACCACCGCAGCTCAACCAGCCTCCCAAGGACCCGCAATTGCTGAGACACCAACCCATCAGCAGCTTCCATCGCCGAGCTGCGTCCTTCGAGGCATAGACCCCGCCGTCACCGAACACGATGTACTAAGCGATCTTCACACGGCAGGCGTCCCAGCCCGTCGAGCGTATCGCATATACAACACCCATGGTCCAACGTTTATGATACGCCTCCAACTTCCCTCTGAAGAAGACGTCCGTCATCTGGTTGCCTCCGGTGTCCGCCTCTACAGTCGCCACTACCGTGTGGAGCACTCACGCTCCCCACCCCATACCGTGCGCTCCCCTCCTAACTCTCCTTGTCGCACCCGATCAGATCCGCCACCCACCCCACCCCCGCAAGCCGTTTAGCTCCCTGCTCCCCAACCTACCTACTTGCTCCCGCCCCTCCCGATATTGGACCTTCTTCGTCTTCTTGCCACTTCCGTCACCAATATGACCACAACCCTCTACTGCCTTCTCTCGCAACACTATCCTAATCCTCCTTATTCCCACTTCACATCGAACACGCATACTGTACCAGCTCAATATCTGTAAAACTCTGTATGTCATTCCATGTACCACTTCTCTCAATATTGCGCGCCCGAGATACGTAAATAAATTCTTGTCCCTCTTCCTCTGGTGTTTTTAAGGGGTTCGCTTGCGCGGGGTGCTTTATGTGACCTCCCTGGGGCCAGGCTTGTTGTCGCGGTGCCTTTGCGCCACTCCAATATCTTTAGTCCTCTTATGGTATGTACAACACATACCTCCTTTTTTCTGATTCTTTTTTCAACGATCCTTTTCTTATAACTATGGCCATAGAGCTACTAGTTTAGCTGTCGGCCCGCCCGCTCTCGTCTGAGGAGTGGGAATGAAATAACCGCTTTAATTTTTTGCCTCCACTACGTAGGTAGATGCAGAGTGGATCTCGAGCCATGCCGTGGTCCAACAGCTCTGCTCTTTCACCGTCCAACCGAGCAGAGGACGGGTGGCCATAGTTCTACCGTGGCTATACACCTGTTCATTAGGGAGATGGGACAGTGCTGGACTTCACGGCTGGCCCCAACTATCGGCTGTCCTGAGAATGGTTTTCCGTGATTTTCCATTCTCCTGATCTAAGGCGAATGCCGGGACAGTTCTCAGTATAGGCTACCGCCGCCAACCACCTCACCTTCTCCGAGCATCTCCTTCACCGTAAAAAATCTCCCGGCCTGAGAGACGGCGTCACCGTCTTAGAGGCCCGCCTCCCCCTTCAGGGGAGCAGTGGTAGCCTCCATTAGGTCGGCGGTTGCAGAGTAGGCTTTGGCCTGCATGTGGCCACGGCTGATCCGTGGTCCAACAAGGGTCCGTACTCCGACCGGCCAACCAAGCAGAGGATGGGAGGCCACGGCTCTACATTGGCTATACACCTCTGCATTCGGAAGGCGGAGAGGGGCTGGTCCCCACCCTGAGGTGCTCTGAGAATGGTTTCCATGGTTTTCCGTTCTCCTTAAATAAAGGCGAATGCTAGGACAGTTCCGAGTGTAGGCCACAGACGACAACCCTCTCACCTGCCCCATACATCACCTTGACCGCTCCAACTCTCCCTGGCTTGAGAGAGGTTGTTACCCTCTAAGAGGCTCGTCATACCCCTTCAGGATATGGAATGACAACTTTTGTAGTTAGTTAGCCTCCACGACACGCACTATATATGCGTCTTGGTAGCTGTGCTATGATGAGGCCAAATTGGCACACTGGGGCGAAAAGCTGACAACGAAGGATGAATTAGCTGGAAAATGTATAATTTTCAATATCGGGCCAGTGAAATTGGAGCTATAAAACAATTTTAAGTTCCTTTATGTGTTATAATAAAAGTTTCCCCTTGTTCATTGCACTAACCGACCATTTTTGCGTACGGACTATGTACCGGTCCGGTAACTGATGGATATGAGAGGATCTACTGTACTCTTCTTCTAAGTCTTCACCTCAAAAATCAGATTACATCAAGATATGAATGCAGCCTTAATTCTTGGTCAAAAACCAAAATTGGAAGAAAATTATTTTAGCATGGAATCCGCGGTGGCAGGATGCTTTCAGAAATAAATGGGATATGCCGAAGAAAGGCCTTATTATCATTACGGTCAGAAGTAGGTTAATATAGCGAGAGCTCCAGAATTTATCTTGAGAGAATCTCGAGCTCGATCTGTATTTACTGTATTTTGTCTGTAATAGCGAGTAATTACACAATAAAATGTGCAATGATAATAACAATGAATAAATGTAAAATCAAATACACGGGTATTTATAACCTATTCAGAGAACAATACTTTCAGCACGGAAATCTGTTTTATTTTTCCGTTTAAACCCTTTGGACGCAGCCTGCCAGTACGTCGGCTTGATCAGAATAACAGAGTTGATTTTGCACTGTGTGGTCAAATGTACATATACACTGACTGACAGTGACAATGCAACACCAAGGAGGAGTGGTTCGAAAGGGATGAAAGTTGGGGAAAAAACAGAGACGGCACGGATGAATAATTGATGTTTATTTCAAACTGATATGCAGGTTACACAATGCGCACGGCATCGACTCAGTAGGATGTAGGACCACCGCGAGCGGCGATGCACGCAGAAACACGTCGAGGTACAGAGTCAATAAGAGTGCGGATGGTGTCCTGAGGGATGGTTCTCCATTCTCTGTCAACCATTTGCCACAGTTGGTCGTCCGTACGAGGCTGGGGCAGAGTTTGCAAACGGCGTCCAATGAGATCCCACACGTGTTCGATTGGTGAGAGATCCGGAGAGTACGCTGGCCACGGAAGCATCTGTACACCTCGTAGAGCCTGTTGGGAGATGCGAGCAGTATGTGGGCGGCCATTATCCTGCTGAAACAGAGCATTGGGCAGCCCCTGAAGGTACGGGAGTGCCACCGGCCGCAGCACATGCTGCACGTAGCGGTGGGCATTTAACGTGCCTTGAATACGCACTAGAGGTAACGTGGAATCATACGAAATAGTGCCCCAAACCATGATGCCGCGTTGTCTAGCGGTAGGGCGCTCCACAGTTACTGCCGGATTTGACCTTTCTCCACGCCGACGCCACACTCGTCTGCGGTGACTATCACTGACAGAACAGAAGCGTGACTCATCGGAGAACACGACGTTCCGCCATTCCCTCATCCAAGTCGCTCTAGCCCGGCACCATGCCAGGCGTGCACGTCTATGCTGTGGAGTCAATGGTAGTCTTCTGAGCGGACGCCGGGAGTGCAGGCCTCCTTCAACCAATCGACGGGAAATTGTTCTGGTCGATATTGGAACAGCCAGGGTGTCTTGCACATGCTGAAGAATGGCGGTTGACGTGGCGTGCGGGGCTGCCACCGCTTGGCGGCGGATGCGCCGATCCTCGCGTGCTGACGTCACTCGGGCTGCGCCTGGACCCCCCGCACGTGCCACATGTCCCTGCGCCAACCATCTTCGCCACAGGCGCTGCACCGTGGACACATCCCTATGGGTATCGGCTGCGATTTGACGAAGCGACCAACCTGCCCTTCTCAGCCCGATCACCATACCCCTCGTAAAGTCGTCTGTCTGCTGGAAATGCCTCCGTTGACGGCGGCCTGGCATTCTTAGCTATACACGTGTCCTGTGGCACACGACAACACGTTCTACAATGACTGTCGGCTGAGAAATCACGGTACGAAGTGGGCCATTCGCCAACGCCGTGTCCCATTTATCATTCGCTACGTGCGCAGCACAGCGGCGCATTTCACATCATGAGCATACCTCAGTGACGTCAGTCTACCCTGCAATTGGCATAAAGTTCTGACCACTCCTTCTTGGTGTTGCATTTGCTCTGTCAGTCAGTGTACTATACAGATGTTTCAGTGCGCTTTCTAATAATAATAATAATAATAATAATAATAATAATAATAATAATACGCTCACCTGTTGCAGTTCTTTCTATTTGATGCCCGTGGATGTGGGATGATATTGATAACGAGGTAGGGAGAGGCTGACACCCGGTGTCGGCAGATAGCCGAATAACACCAAGGGGTCTGCCCAAGCCTTGACGTCCCTATTCAACATACGAATCACCATCAACAGTGTCATATGCTTTCGCTTTATACGAACACTGCGTATAGGTTTGTAATTGAATCCAGGTTTTTGACACGCAATCTAGTGATTATCAAATTTTATATCACCATTTCTCTCACCCTGTTTTCCACCATTTTAATGGTGAATATTTTTCCACTAACGGGACTTAATCAGGCTAACCGTGCTGTCTGCCCATATAGACCTGGCCTTAACGATCGTGGCCACTAGGCTGGCTTGGTTGAACTTCTTATACTGAGTCGGTAACTGATTCATGAGCTAAATGGTCATCATAATAAAACTTACTCGTCCCTTGCTAGCACGTCTTTGGTTCAGCACAACTATATCATTTTTTGTCGGACTGAGTGGCTTAGACGGTTAAGGCGCTGCCTTTCTTTGCCCAAGTTGGCGGGATCGATCCTGACTCAGTTCGGTGGTGTTTGAAGATGCTCAAATACGTCAGCCCTCCGTCGGTAGATTTACTGGCAAGTAAAAGGACTCCTGCGGGACAAAATTCCGGCACCTCAGCGTCTCCCAAAACCGTAAAAATAATTAGTGGGACGTAAAAATACCATTATATGATTAATTATATAATTACATCATGTCGGTTGTCACCTATCTTCCCACGGATCCTTTAGCCGCTCTGGGTGGTAATACGAGTACATCACATCTTCGTGAGATGCTGATCCCTGGTCAAAGCTATGCTAGTGGATCAGAGAAAAAGTCACAGACGAGAGTTTAGTAGCTAATGCATTTACTGTACGTTGCGTGCGTACGTAATATACAGTACTAAACCGGTTACAGTAAAGTGGTGTGTTAAATGCACACTTAGGTTAAGTAAAAGTATGGCATAGTAATGAATGTCGTAATTAGAACGCTAGTTAACTTCCTGGCGGTGAACATGCGAGCTGAAGAGACAAGTAGGCTTTTTATAGGGTCTTTATAGATGGCTAGAGTTTGTGTGTCGTATTTGGTTATGTTTCTAAGTTAAAATCATGTTGCTTCGTCAATAATTTAAGGCTGCTTATGTTTGTAGCGCCGGTCCGGTAGTGTAGGGATAGCGTGCCTTCCTCTTACCCAGAGGCTCCGGATTCGATTCCAGGCCAGATCAGTGATTTTATCAGGATCTGAGAGCTGGTTAGAGGTCTACTAAGCCTACGTGATTACAATATTGAGGACCTATCTGACGGTAAGATAGGGGCCTCGGTCTCGAAAGTCAAAAATAACTTCCGAGAGGTTTTATCGTGTCCCTCGTAATCTGCAGGCCTTGGGGCTCAGCAGCGGTTGCCTGAGAGGCCAAGGCCCTTCGAGACTGTTGCGCCATGGGATATGGATTTGTTAACACGTGTTTTATGATCATCATTAGGGCCCAGATGTTTATGACATGTCATACTTTAAATTATTTCCGTGGAAAATACAACTTTAGCATGATTTTACCTACGGTGACTAAAATTATGCAATTTTCATGAGTCATATAAGTCATATTTTGGCTCTTTTATCGTTTCTTGTCATTGTACCGGGACGTTCGCCTTAACTCCGAATATTCTAAAGAAGCGCCTTAAAGAACTCTATCTATCAAACAAAACGTGAAACTGCTACTGCATGAAGTTAGGACATTAATCAGAAGATGTCACTACTGAATAATTGAGAAGTTTGTCACTTCGAAGTTTCCTAAACTGATTGGATTTATTTTGTTTTGTTTTGGTGTTCATCAAGAAGTTTGAACTTTTCTCCATAGATCTCTCTACAAAAACGGAGGTCACGCAATCTGGTGCAAGGGGGAATAATTTGTTAATGAAATAAATTTCTTGTTTATAGGTTTTCTCAAGTAAATTAACTTTCATTTACTTTTTTATATATATCAAGGTTTGAAACACTTCCTTCTCTTCCTGCCAGCTTTGGTGTCTGGACAATCAAAATTTTTCTGTAATTATTTTTCAGCTTCTTGTTTGTTCGTGAGTGTAACTTTTGATTCTGCCAATAAAATGAGAAGATGTAGCCTGATTTAGTCCAGAATCCTCTCGAATCATCCCTTCGGGTATATAAGTTGCGGCTTTTCAAGTTTCCTTGTCTTATTGATCGTCGTCATTCTGAGTGTGTGTGTTAAGACAGGAGGCGGGGTGACTCATTCTTCGGCAGGCAGAACATTAGCCCAGGTAACCCCCTCGTGTGTGCTTCTACAATTGTAGGGGGCTAACCCTGGTTACCCTCTTCAATTGAAGATCCTCTTCGTGGTGAGGGGGACTAGTAGCTCCTTTCTTGCGATGCCGAATGGAGCCCTATTGGGTAACCGTTCGGTATACAAGGAGGAGGAAGCTAAAGCACCGCCCAACCCTAAGGTGTAATGCGACCCGTGCCGATGGGGTGCATGGCACATGGGAGGTGTGTCTTGAACGGAGCCTTCGAGATACTTGGCGCCCTGTCGAAGTAAGTAGCCTTACCCAGGTATGCGGGGCTCTGCCTGGGCGGACATATATTTCCCTAGCTACTCGTGGGACTTGAATGAATACGGTAGCCATCCATAAACCGGAGAGCTCTTCTGGGGCCTCCGAGAGAAACACAACAACAACAACCGAAGGGGACTCTTCGGAGATACCCTCGGATAGTTCATCTTCGACAGTTAGAGGGCTCACTCAATAGGTGGGCAATCTACAGGTCCAGAAGAAGAAGAAGAAACAGCGCTCTGGCGCTGAGAAGAGGAGATATAAGAAGGCCTTAAAGGCCCGGGAGCAGGCCAAAGAGGGCTTAACTCCGGGAGCTGAGGGGCCTTCTAATACCACGACAGTAACAACTGTGGGGGGATCCAATGGGCACAAGAGGCGGGACCCTGAAAAGGGCTCTGCTTCTAGGGCACAGAGGACCCCACCCACAAAGATGCCAGCGGGGAAACGACTTCTGTCGGGGGCAACCCCAGAAGAAGATCTGCAGACCCGCAAAAAACCCAAAGTGGAATATGCCAGGATAGCTAAAGCTGGGATCAGGATGGCCATAGTACCTGTAGGATATCCTGACCAGCAGCTAACCGAGAAACAGGTGGAAGCTGTGGGAGAGGCTATCACCAATCTGATAGACGAGCTTCCGGAGCAGGGGCCCATTAAGCCTAAGTTCCTGGATTGCTAACTGTCGAGAGGTGCGGCCGTCATCATAGCCGAGAACGACGAGACTGTAGCATGGCTTTCCAGTCTTGTTACAGGTATACAACCGTGGGAAGGAACCAGGCTCACAATTGTGGGCATGGATAAACTTCTTTCCTACAAAAGAGTCATGGTCTGGATATCAGGACAACCAAAGGACAATAGTGTCCTTCTGGGAAGAATGGCACGCCAGAACCATGGCTTAAACCCCACCAGCTCGAGGGTCTACGACCGCAAGGAGGAGAAGAGAGGTGTCCGACTTGTGGTTAGCATGGACTCAAGAGACGTGGAGAAAGTGGTGGGGAAGAAGATCTTCTGCGGGGTGCATGTGGCTACCTTCACCTTAGTGGAGGGCAAGCGTGACAAGCAGAGGACCAACCCCACCACAGAAAATACCGAGACTAACAGGGGCGAAGAGCAGGAGCCCGGACAGGAACCTGGACCAGCCAAGCCTCAAGACTCATCGCGGGAGACGGAGCAGCACGTTCCGGAGACCGCATAAGTTAGATAAGAAAGCTTAAAGCCAGAAGGTTGAATTAATTGCTAAGAATGATGAGAAATCCCATTTTATGAGTGAGGAACTTCGATATTATCAGCTTGAAAGTAATGAACGATTGAAAGTTATTGAGGAGGAATTGAACAGATTCGTAAGCTTAGGGAGATACATAAATCTCTGGCAGGTCAAGTTGGAAGACATGAGAAGAAAGGAGATGAAATCCTTCAGTCATTTAAGAGTAACAGGGTAAAAAATATCCATAGGACTAAAGAGGAAATGATATGAGTAAAGAAAGAAAGAATCCAGAGTTACGCTCTCTAGTTAACATGCGAAAACGTGACAGTACCTCACTGGGCCCATTGTAAGCACGTAGATATTAACATAGAGAATGATTTTCGTTGGGGTAATCACATTAACGAAGTTGTAAATGAGGATTAAAGATCTTTACATGTGGTTAGAAGGGTATTTAGGGGTTGTAGTATTGATGTAGGTCACTGGTAAGACCCCAATTAGAGCGTGATTTAAGCGTATGGGACCCACGTCAGGATTACTTGATTCGAGGACTAGAAAAAATCCAAAGAAAAGCAGCTCGATTTGTTCTGGGTGATTTCCGACGGAAGAGTAGCGTTACACAAATGTTGCCAAGTTTGGGCTGAGAGGAACTGGAAGAAAGAAGACGAGCTGCTCGACTAAGTGGTATGTACCGAGCTGTCAGCGGAGAGAAGCGTGGAATGACATTAGTAGACGGATAAGTTTGAGTGGCGTCTTTAAAAGTAGGAAAGATCACAATATGAAGGTAAAGTTGGAATTCAAGAGGAAAAATGGGGGCAAATATTCATTTATAGGAAGGGAAGTTAGCGATTGGAATAGCGAAACGAGATGTTCAATAAATTTCCAATCTCAGTGAAATCATTTAAGAAAAGGCTAGAAAAACAACAGATAGGGAATCTGCCACCTGGGCGACTGCCCTAAATGCAGATCAGTATTGATTGATTGATTGATTGATTGATTGATTGATTGATTGATTGAGATATCACTAACGGACGGTTTTTCAGTACAAGTCCCACCGGACATAACTCAAAAGCGGTTTCTTATAACTTGAAAACTACTCGATATATTTCAACCAAACTTCATATAAATAGCATCCATCTCCCCAAATGTTGGTTTTTAGATCCATGTCTGTCTGTCTGTTAGGTCATCAGCCCAGATACTGGTTGGATCCTTAAATAGCACCACCAAAGGCTATGCAGTTATAGGGAAACCGCAAAAAGCAATGGCAGAGCCCAAATGAGGGGTACTAGGCAAGATGAGGAGTGAGGTAGTTTGCCATTGCTTTCCTCACTGGGTCAGAAAGTGCTACTGCAGCACGACTGATCTTATGAGCCACACCTTTCATAACACTCGGACACTTTTTGTGCTCCGAGTGTCATTACTCAGCACCACCCATACCCCAGCAGCTTCCATATTGTCACAGCCATGGATGAGACTGGGACTTCAGTGGAAGCTACACTTTGCTCTGGCCTGTGCCAAGAGACGGATACAAAAGTACTGCATCCATCAAGGAATGGAAATAGGCGGATTAGATCCATACCATGTCAAATTTCAGGAATGGGCTAGTGGTCTGTAGGGAACCGAAACTGATTTTACTCTCGCACAATATATAAAAGACCAACCTGACTGGAAATAGACCAATCTTGACAGAAATCCATTTCAAAAACTTTTTCTCATGTGCAGTTTTTCGATAGGAGGATATCATGAACGGTCGGTTTTGCGGACATGGCTTAAAAGGTGTTGTAGGTGGAGCAGATTCCTTATCTATATAAATAAAATTATAAAATCGTAACGACCGTGTGTAATTTTCATCCAGTTATCCGTTTCATGTGTAAAAATATCCACCCGTATATTTTTTAGCTTCGGTGTCTGTTCGTTTGTCTGTTTGTCTGAGTTATTATAATTTGAAAACTACTGGACATACTGTATTTCTACCAAACTTCATATTTAGAATCCATTTGTCCTTGGGTAGATTTTAGGATCAATATTTTTTCTAAATCCCTGAATTGACTGGGCGTTTATATGAAACCGAAACTGTGATTTTGCACTTCCAAAAAATTTGCACAGGCAAACTTAGTGGAAATCAAATTCTAAACCTTTTATTTCATGTTTATCATTTCTATACGAGGATTAGTAAGGGAGATATCATTAATGGACCGTTTTTCAGTACAATTCCCACCGGATTTAACTCAAGAGCGGGTGCGTGTAAAGCATATTTCTTATAACTTGAAAACTATTGGATTTATTTCAATGAGACTTCATATTTAACTTCCAACTGTCTAAAGGTAGGTTTTTAGGTCCATTCCATGTCAAATTCTCGCAATGGACGGGGGGTTTATAGGGAACCGGAACAGTGATTTTACTCTCCCACAATATATGCAAGTCCAACACGACTCGAAATCGACCAACCTTGATGAAAATCCACTTCTAAATCCTTTTTTCATGTACATTTTTTCTATAGGAGGATTAATATGATGTCATTAACGGACGGTTTTTCGGTACAAATCCCATCGGACTTAATACAAAAGCGGGTGCGTGTAAAGCGTATTCTTATAACCTGAAAACTACTGAAGTTTTTTCAACTAAACTTCATATTTATTATCCATCTGTCCAAAGGTAGGTTATAAGGCCCATACTATGTCTAATTCCCGGAATGGACTGGGAGTTTATAGGGAAAAGAAACAGCGATTTTACTCTCCCAAAATATATACCAGACCAACTTGTCTATACAAATAAAATGGTAACGACCGTGTGTCTGTACATGATTATTTTGGCAAAATTTTCGTACAGTTAACCGTTTAAGGTGTAATATCGACCATCTGCATATTTGTTAGCTTGAGTGTCCTGAATGTCCTCGTTTTTGCTGCAAAATCTACCAGAAGAGCTAGAATATTGAAATTTGGAAAACATATATGACAGCCTGTAACCGACGGAAAGCTTCCAAGTCTTAAAATATTTCACTTTTTACCCGGGAAAAATTTCGAAATATTGAGGCAATTTTCATGTAGGTGCAGACCATCGTTTCGAGATATTTCGTGGCTAAACGGTAATTCGTATCACAAAACGGATGCCACAATCTCAGTTCAGTTTGGAGCGATCTACAACTTTTGTCCTATGATGTTTTGTCGTGTCTTTATTCCTTATACGTTAGATTTATCTCTATTTCTCGATTGTACGTACATATTGAACTTTGCACACGTAAAATTCATAGTTCGAATTACTTATACGAATGACTGAATCATCGAATTCTACACGAACATTGATCCACCCATTGATTCATCCATATGTGAGCCAAATTCTATGTTTTTAGCTATCACATAAGTATCCCAAAGTGACGCACTCTTAGAAAGCCATACTCAAATTTCACCTTATTCAACGTTGCTAACTCAATATTACCCATAAATAGATGAGATAACAGAAAATATCATAAGACCAGCCAATTGGACCGCTATGGTATAATCCGTTAGTCGTTATGGCGTATCGTTTCGCAGCAGTTAATCTGTAAATGAAGGTTTGCAATATTGTAAACATGCACATACTTCGTATGTCGATATATATATTCACTGAAGTAGATTTTTAGCGATGTAGAAATGGTGTGTCTGCCAATATAATTAATGTTTTACAAATCGACAATGACTCTCAGCAGGAGGGTGTCTGCTGTTGTAATCATTAATCTCTACGTTGACTTTGACTGGCAGTAGGAATGGCATCCTTCTCCAACTCCTGTGTAACTGGCATTAGTAAGGAGGGACTACCTTTGTAATGAATAATTACCTACTCGATTTGACTGGCAGAAGTCAAGGGAGCATGCAATTTTGTTCAAAACTCCCCTAACCAATTGCGTTTGGCAGTAGGCAAGCGTGCCCGCCATTATAAAAAAAATTACCCATCTAAAACGTGACTGACACTAGGCATAGTGGCCTGCTATTATAATTAAACGTCACAAACTCGGTGTGACTGAAATTAAGAAAATGGGCCAGTCATTATGATGATAACAGCACAACTCAATTTTGACTGGCAGGAGGGAAGGTGCCTGCCATTATAATGAAAACTCTTCAACTGTAGTCTGTCCGGAAGTAGGAAAGGGAGCTTGCCATTGTAACGAAAACTCCCCAAATAGATTTTGACCGCGCAGTAGGTAATGGGGCCTGCCATTATAATGAAGACGTCCCTACTGGATTGTGAACGGCAGTAGACAAGTAAGCCTGCCGTTATCGTCATAACTCCGCAACTCACCCTTTTCATTGGAAACAACGTATGGGAACCTCCCCGTGCTGTTTCTGGATATCGCTAAGAGACATGCAATTAAAAATATCTTATTCACTGCATGTACTGTAATTTACTTCGATATCCGTATACAATGTAGAATACCGTAGCGAAGCACGGGTGCATTTGCTAGTATGAAGATAAGTTGAAATTGCTGGCTAATACGTATTTATAGGAAGAGGAATTAGGGACTGGAATAATTTACCATGGAATATGTTTGATACATTTTTCAACTTCTTCGAAATTATTTAGGAAAATATTAGGTAATTAATTGATAGTGAATGTGCCATTTGGGTGAGAGCCGTAAATGCAGATCAGTAGTTAACGATTAATTGAAGAACCTGGTTACATATTCACTTGGTGTCGTACTATCCATCTATCTATCCACCTATATAAAATTGAAAGTATGTGTGTGCGATTGTTTGTCTGGAATGGATTCATCAACTACTGGACCGATTTCGCTGAAACATTCACAATTTGTTCTTATTATTCCAGAGACTGTTTATTAAGTGATTTGAATGAAATCTGATGGGTATTTCTGATGATGAGTAATTTTATATACCGTGTAACCGTACAACAGGGTTACAGACTCCATTCTGTATTTATTATTATTATCATTATTATTATTATTATTATTATTATTATTATTATTATTATTATTATTATTATTATTATCATTATTAACCCGATTCATTAGATTTTATATATTCTGTTTCTCATCATTTAGACTGTAATAATTAGGTATCACGTATATTATTGTATTTCATCATAGGTTAAGTGAATATGTTTGTAATTATTCTGTATTGTAATAAGTGAGATTTGTTGGTTTCATATTGTCATGCTGTGGCTTGTAACTTTGGCTAGATGAGCTGGCATAGTATTTTGCAATCGAGGCTATGTTTAACTGTGCAAGGAGATTTCCCGGTGACGCATTCGGCCTAGTCATTCTCGATCCGCTTGGGTAAGCTTAGACAACGCTTGACTGATGACATCAGTGCGTGGACACGTGATTACGACCAAGTGTCAGTATTCGCCAGCTACTGTATGTTGAAGTGGAAGGGATGAACAGTGAGTGGGGAGATGAGTCGTCATCGCGAGGTGATATAAGGTGATGCTACGATAGGGAGAGGTACTCAGTTCATAAGCAGTTGATATCGTGCAGATCATATGTAACAGTCAGATGTATCAAATGGAAGAAGTGGTCTTAGTGTGATGGTCAGAGCTAAGAGTTGTGTTTGAAGAGGTAATCATCGAGGAAGTCTACAAGTGGTGGTTGTATCCGAGCAGAGACGGGTACTATGCTGATAAAGAAACATCATCTTCTTGTGAGGATGGACTTCACAAGATGTTTCAATAATATTTTCCAATTATTTAAAATATATTGAGTGGACGTAATTACATTGGAGCTCCCTACACGCGTACATGGTATGTAGGCCAACTCCTTGTTATATAAGAAGATTACAACAGACGGCTCCCGACTTCAGCTCACAGGTTTTCCCAAGAACTTCAAGTTCAACAGCGGTGTATGCAGACAACAGGTAATTAAAGCATCAGACATGTTATGCATTCATAACATGAAGAAGAGTGTAATCAGCGGCGATATCACATCTCACTTCAAGTTCATGCCAATAGCTTTTTTTTTGTTTAGATTAAATTTTCCTTTTCTTTGTACCGCAAATCTCACGATATATTTCTTTTGTTAAATTAAAAGACGTAAATGATTGTTCATTGTGACGTAAATTTAGTCATAAACTCAGTTTTATTTTTAATTATAATAAGTGATTCCAGTTCCATGTACAATCCTCAATTGTGGAAATGCAACAGTAATTTAATATTGTCCTGATCCATATCCCTGTATATTGCCAGATATGTGAGTTTATCACCTCACGCCTTGAGATAATTGATATAAGAGGTATGCTCTACCGAATTTTGTTGTTTTTCTTAAAAAGCAACTGGCGCTCAAACAAATGTTATTTATATTATGTGGAAGATATGTAAGTATAAGAGTAGTGGTCGGAGCAGCCACAACGTGTCGCCAGCAACGTGGGACTCGAAAGGTTCAGAAAAAGTGTTTCTGAATGGCAATATACATGGATCAGTTCTTTTAATGAGTACGCACATGTTAAATTCACCGAGTAATGTTAGGAAGGTCATTTTGTTGAAGTTTGTATTTAAGAGGTAATGTCAGAGGAAGTGCAAGGGGAAATAGCTTTGAGATCGCGAAAAATTAGTAGGAAACCGAAGATGGACAAGGATAGCAATATGCAGTCAGGTGATGAGGCTGAGGTTATTGTGTCCAAGGAAATCCAAGGTGGTAACATAAATAGGAAGTTGGTGACTAAGGTGGGACCTACTGAAAGTCAGAAAATAGTACAAACTGAGGAAAACGCTGTCACGCAAGATCAAAGTAAAGGGGTGATTGACCTGGGTTTATTTAATTTGCTGATGTCCAAAATGACTGAGCAGAATAATATCATTAGTGAGAAAATTGAATCTCAGAATAATATTATGAGTGAGAAAATTGAATCTCAGAATATTATTATGAGTGAGAAAATTGAAATGGTTATTAGTGAAAAAATTGAATCTCAGAATAATATTATGAGTGAGAAAATTGAAGCGGTCATTAGTGAGAAAATTGAATCTCAGAATAATATTATGAGTGAGAAAATTGAATCTCAGAATAATATTATGAGTGGGAAAATTGAAGCTCAGAGTAATGTCATAAATAGTATTAATAAGAAGATTGATGATGTTAGTAATAAGATAGATCATAAGGTGTTAGAAATAAGTAAGCAAATTAATAATTTAGAAAGTAAGGTAAATAGGGAGTGTAGTGACATCAGAGCTGAGATGGAATTGGGTCGGAGCAATCTCCATGCGGAAATAGAACAAATTAGTGAGACATGCATCAAACAGATTGATGAATTAGGCGCCAAGATCGAGTCCAATAAAGGAGAAATCAATGAGTTAGTAGAAGAAAGGTTTGAAAAGATAACCAATACAGTGGGGCAAGAAACTAGGAAATGTATTAGTAGGGTAGAACATGTGGAAAGAAAACTTGGAGAAGTAGGTGATCTAGAGAGTGAACAAAAATCATTATCACAGAAGGTGAGAGAATCGGAAGAAAAATTACAGGAGAAGCTAAGAAAAATTGAAGAAAAGGCTGAGGAAACATTGGAAGAAAAATTTCTGAGTTGCCAGAGAGTACTCCAGAAAGAAGTGCGTGATAGTAGAAATGTACGTGAAATAATTGTAAATAATGGTTTAATCACTAGAGATCATGACTTACCTAAGTTTTCTGGGAAAGAATTTAACCCGATGGAATTTATGAGAGTAGTAGAGAAGAAATTTGCTGTTCAATTAAGAGACAATATTATTAGCTGGGAAACTGTATTGGAGATCTTATCTAATGCTTTCGTAGGAGAGACTAAGTCTTGGTTTCAAGTATATAAAAGCTCGATGTCTAGTCTAACTGAATTTAAGGAGAAATTCATGGCTAAATTTTGGAGTGAAGGTGTTCAGAGTAGAGAGAGAGAGAGAGTAATGTTTGGCAGGTATAATTCTAACGAGGGCGTTAGAATGACTGAATACTTTTTGGCTCATGTTTTGGTGTGGAGAAATTTAGAATGTATTGGACCTGAGGCTGATATAGTTAGATTTATGGCTAAGCACTATCCCGATAGAATAAGAGAAGCTGTTTGTATGCAAAGAGTGGAGACTATTAAGGAAATGGAGATTTTGTTGGAAAGTTTTGATGCTTTAGGTAGTAGCTTGAATAATAATAGGACACTAAATAGGAATGTAGAAGGAAGGGGTAACCAATCTAATAATCAGGACAGGACTATGAATAATCGTAACTACAGAAGAGAATATCAGGAGAGACCTAATAATAATTTCCACAGGGAGAGAAATTATCAAAATAGTTCGGAAAATTTCAGGACTGGGAGGCGTGATTATGGTAATCAACCAGAAGCTGGGAGGCGGGAGAATACAGGCCATAATAATAATAATAATGACGCTAGAGGAAATAGGCAACAGGGGAGGCCGACTGAGGTGTGTAACCAACAAGTCGTAACCGAACCAAGTACTTTAAACGCGCAACGGACTGTATAAACAGGTCACTGAGACAGTCCGTAAATGGTGAGTTCACGTATAAGGTAGATAAGTATGACAATGTCGACCAGCCTATAGTTGTAAGTGAACATGATTGTGACCTAAGTAGCAATAATTCAAATGTTTTAAATGACGACTTAATCGTAGACAATAAATTTTATAAGTGTAATTTAAATTTAGATATAAGGCAAGATTTGTTAAGTGATCTTATATTATGTAATGAGGATAATTTAAGTAGTGTTACTGTTACACCGACGATTGAACTGCTGATATGGGGCAGAAAAGTTAAGATTTTGTTGGACTCTGGTAGTGAGAAGTCATGTGTAAATTCCAAGCTGTATGAGGAAGTTTTAAGAGAGAAGTATGAGGTAGCGGAAATTCCAGTGAGGAATACGTTCATCGTAACAGCTGTTGGAAACAAGTCTCAAAGAGTGAATAAACAAATAGCTGTCCCCATTAGCATAAGTGGAGAATGTATTTTCCAACCATGCTTAGTTGTGCCTAATTTAGTTTATGCCGTTATTTTAGGTACCGACTGGTTAACGTGTCACAAGGCTAAATTAAATTTTGATCTGTGTAATGTCAATTTTATTTGGGGAATGAGTAGCAGGGAAGTCAGTTTACCATATGATGTTTTGTCAGAAATTAGTGCGAATAAAGTGTGTTCTAGTACGGAAGGATCTTGTGAAATTCCTAATATGAGGAAAAATATTGATGTCTGCCATGTGTCGATACAGAGAGATTCTAGAGATGAATTGTATGAGACAGTGGAGAAATGTAATTTAGCGGAAAGTCAGAAGGACGAATTGTGTGAATTATTGATATCACATAGTGATGTTTTTAGCGATCGGCCTGGTAGAACACATCTTTACGAACACAAATTTAATGTTATTGATAACTCAACTTTTGTAGGACCGAAATATCCCATTCCGTTAAAATACGCTAGCGCTGTTGAAGAGCAGATTGACATTATGCTAGATTATAATATAATTGAACCATCATGTAGTCCTAATTTAAATCCACTTGTTATTATACCTAAGAAGGATAACACGGTAAGACTGTGCATTGATGGCAGATTAATGAATATGAGGATAGAAGCCGATCAGCAAAGGGCGGAGACGGTAGAGGAACTTATTCAACGTTTTGAAGGTAGAAAATGGTTTTCTACTTTTGATTTGTCGTCATCTTTCTGGCAGATTCCACTTAGAGAAAGTGACCGTCCACTTACGGCCTTTGCATACAAGAATTGCTTGTATCAGTTCGCCAGGGTGCCCTTCGGGACCCGTACTTCTTCTGCAGCATTAGTTAGAGCCATGAATAAAGTATTAGGGAGAGATACGGATAGTTTTGTGACCATGTACATCGATGACATTGTTATAGCATCCCACACGTTTGAGGAACACATGAAACACTTACAGATTGTTCTACAGAAAATCAGGGAAGGGGGATTTACATTAAAACTGAGTAAATCGACATTGTGTTCACAACAGATCACATTTTTGGGACACACTGTATCTGAACAGGGGGTAAAACCGGAACAGACGAGATTAGACAAGATAAACAACACTCCTACTCCACGTAATGTTAAGCAATTGAAATCTTTTCTGGGAATGTGTAATTACTTTCGACGTTTTGTGGGTAAATATTCTGCGCTGTTAGAGCCGTTTCGTGAGCTATTGAAAGGAGGTGCGAAGTGGAAGTGGAGGAAAGAACATGATGAGGCTTTCCAGAAGTTGAAGGATGGATTTAATGAAGCTGTTATGTTGAGATATCCTATGTCAGATCGTGAATTTATTCTCATGACTGATGGTTCAG
Organism: Anabrus simplex; assembly: GCF_040414725.1. Taxonomy (NCBI): domain Eukaryota; kingdom Metazoa; phylum Arthropoda; class Insecta; order Orthoptera; family Tettigoniidae; genus Anabrus; species Anabrus simplex. Next base: position 178,185,042 of record NC_090265.1, read on the forward strand.
AGAAGGGAGTTGCTGGATGTTTATGTCAGAGAGATGATAACGGCAATTTAGGCATAGTTTCCTTGGCAAGTCGTGGGCTAAGTATGGCAGAAAAGAGATATACGATCACTGAGATTGAATTTCTTGCAATCATGTATTCATTAAGTAAGTTTAGAATGTATGTTTTAGGTAATAAATTCGAGATATGGACTGACCATCAGGCCTTGGTATTCTTAAATACTTATAAACTAACTAGTAATCGTATGACTCGTTGGATTTTAGCCATAAGTGAATATGATTTTAAGATACGTCATATTAAAGGGAAAGATAATGTTATGGCTGACTTTCTCAGCAGGTATCTCCCTAAGGAGGAAAATACTGTCTCTTTAGAGGTGAAAGAAGGTATTTTGATTTGTGTTGGCTCGATGACTGATAATACTGCAGAAAGAGATAGACTTCGTTATCTGTTGTCCGAGCAGGAAAATGAAGAAGAGTTGGCGGGACTGTTGACCTCGCTTAGAGATAAGGAACCAGGTACTGTTCTAGTGAACGGTAAATTTACGTATAAGTTATGTAATGGTTTTCTCACTCGGAAATGTTATTCTGGGAAGTTCAATGTATGTGTACCTAAAGCCCTGCAAGAGGATATGATTTGGTTTTATCATAAGGAGCTGGGTCATTTTGGAGCAAATAAGGTCTTATATGCTATTCAGGGTAACTTTGTGTGGAGGAATATGGGAAGGCACGTGAGGAAAATACTCGCTACGTGTGATCTCTGCCAACGCTCTAAGCACCCGACTAGACTTCTAGAGGGGCCCAGGCAGGCTGTTATTGTTGACAGACCCGGGAAGCTTATTAGTGTTGATCTGTTTGGACCGTTAGTTAAATCCAGATATGGTTACCAATTTGTTTTTGTCTTGATTGATGCCTTCAGCAAATATGTCAAGATGTACCCATTGAGGAAAGCTACAGGGAGGGGTTGTCTCAAACAGGTCGTGGACAGATATATTCCTGAGTTCGGATGTCCCCTCAGAATATTATCTGATCATGGCAGCCAGTTTATTTCGAAGATCTGGAATACCAAACTTAATGAACTGGGGATCAAAACTATATTTTCATCGGTACGTTGCCCGCAAAGCAATATGGTTGAAAGAACGATGCGTGAAATAGGACGTATATTTAGGGCATATGTGCATGACAAACACAACTCGTGGTTTTCACAGTTGGGTAATGTCGAACGTTGGTGTAACATCACGTTGCACGAGTCCACTGGATTTACGCCCTATGAAATTCATCACGGCAGGAAGCCTACTGATGAAATTGCGAGTATGTTAGGCTTGGACTTGGGAGAGGAGAAAACTAAGGATTTTTATATCCAGCTGGCTAGGGAGAATTTAAAGAAAGCAGGAGATAAACGTATTCGCCAGCAGAAAAAGACTAAATTGGATGAATTTGAGCTTGGTGACAAGGTTTTACTCAGAGTGCCACTCCCGTCATCAGCAGAAGCTGGTCAATTTTCTAAGTTTTTCTTGTTATATCAGGGATACTTCACCGTAGTGAAACGGATTGGGAAATGTGCTTATTCATTAGAAGACAAGGAAGGAAATATCGTAGGCACATACAATATAAGAAATCTTAAGAAATATATCATGTGAGTTTGTTGATTAATTTTCATTATTATGTTAATTCATCATATTTTATGAAGCTGGCATTGCGAACAGGACTTCAGTGAAATTAGCGTGTGTTATGATAATAAGTGAGGCACGGCAGTGCAATAAACTCCAGTGCTTGGAGACAGTGTATATAATGAAATGTCTTCGAGAATTACTTTTGAACACTCAATGAACGTTTGAAACGACAGAAGTGAGAAAGAAATGTAATCTGTATGTAAATAATACTGTATAATCAAAGTGAAAATGATAATTGATAAATGTTTTATATGTGTAACAACGAACATCCAGATGGATGATACTATGTACCAAATTTGTAAAGGGCATTTTTATACATGTATCTATGGTGTACTCGATTTCAGGTGATTGTGTAGATATTTCATGAATCAATCGATTCATTTAATCGATTATTTCATGAGGGAGGCGTTCTGTAACCGTACAACAGGGTTACAGACTCCATTCTGTATTTATTATTATTATCATTATTATTATTATTATTATTATTATTATTATTATTATTATTATTATTATTATTATTATTATTATTATTAACCCGATTCATTAGATTTTATATATTCTGTTTCTCATCATTTAGACTGTAATAATTAGGTATCACGTATATTATTGTATTTCATCATAGGTTAAGTGAATATGTTTGTAATTATTCTGTATTGTAATAAGTGAGATTTGTTGGTTTCATATTGTCATGCTGTGGCTTGTAACTTTGGCTAGATGAGCTGGCATAGTATTTTGCAATCGAGGCTATGTTTAACTGTGCAAGGAGATTTCCCGGTGACGCATTCGGCCTAGTCATTCTCGATCCGCTTGGGTAAGCTTAGACAACGCTTGACTGATGACATCAGTGCGTGGACACGTGATTACGACCAAGTGTCAGTATTCGCCAGCTACTGTATGTTGAAGTGGAAGGGATGAACAGTGAGTGGGGAGATGAGTCGTCATCGCGAGGTGATATAAGGTGATGCTACGATAGGGAGAGGTACTCAGTTCATAAGCAGTTGATATCGTGCAGATCATATGTAACAGTCAGATGTATCAAATGGAAGAAGTGGTCTTAGTGTGATGGTCAGAGCTAAGAGTTGTGTTTGAAGAGGTAATCATCGAGGAAGTCTACAAGTGGTGGTTGTATCCGAGCAGAGACGGGTACTATGCTGATAAAGAAACATCATCTTCTTGTGAGGATGGACTTCACAAGATGTTTCAATAATATTTTCCAATTATTTAAAATATATTGAGTGGACGTAATTACATTGGAGCTCCCTACACGCGTACATGGTATGTAGGCCAACTCCTTGTTATATAAGAAGATTACAACAGACGGCTCCCGACTTCAGCTCACAGGTTTTCCCAAGAACTTCAAGTTCAACAGCGGTGTATGCAGACAACAGGTAATTAAAGCATCAGACATGTTATGCATTCATAACATGAAGAAGAGTGTAATCAGCGGCGATATCACATCTCACTTCAAGTTCATGCCAATAGCTTTTTTTTTGTTTAGATTAAATTTTCCTTTTCTTTGTACCGCAAATCTCACGATATATTTCTTTTGTTAAATTAAAAGACGTAAATGATTGTTCATTGTGACGTAAATTTAGTCATAAACTCAGTTTTATTTTTAATTATAATAAGTGATTCCAGTTCCATGTACAATCCTCAATTGTGGAAATGCAACAGTAATTTAATATTGTCCTGATCCATATCCCTGTATATTGCCAGATATGTGAGTTTATCACCTCACGCCTTGAGATAATTGATATAAGAGGTATGCTCTACCGAATTTTGTTGTTTTTCTTAAAAAGCAACTGGCGCTCAAACAAATGTTATTTATATTATGTGGAAGATATGTAAGTATAAGAGTAGTGGTCGGAGCAGCCACAACCGTAATAATTTAATTTCAAAGCCGCACCAAGATTGGATCGATGTTGGTGGATAGATTGTCGCTAGAGTACAGCAACTAATTATGTATCATGATAGTCCGGTAGGTAATGCTGTATATAGGAGGATGGGAACACGCTGCCTTGTTTTATAAAGTACCTTTCTTACTGGGAGGTTCATGACCGTGACTGTATATAGAAGGATGGGATCACGCCGTCATATTTTATGCAGTACCTTTCTTGATAGGAGGCCATGCAACTAGGCAACTCATTGACTTTTATTTGGAAAAATTGCAAACCAACATGCCGTGTCGAGATGTACTGGCATGAAAGATTTCACGTAACTACATAGAATTAGAATTCTTTCATCATGCTGTTTTACAGGGTCTCTTTTTTAGCTCTGGGCGAGTGCCCGGAGATCTACACGGAAGGGCGATGGCACGGCCGGGTAACTCATTTGCCGAGAGATATTTTGCTTCATGTCGGGCTAATATGATCTAATGCAGTAACGATTAATCAAAAGTTTAGTTTAACATCTGTGGTGCTGATAGTGTGTTCAATGTATTAGCTTTGAAATAGCATAGTTTCTGTATGGATACAGTACAAGTGTTAGTGAGTGTCTAGTGAGTGACTTACACAGTAGAACAGCGTGTATTCATTGTATTGTGCTATGCGAAGCATTATTCTGTTAGAGTGCCGCTTTCGATTCATTTACAAATTTCCTGCCATCATCCCTCCACTTAGGAATAGGATAAGAAATTTAGTGAAGAAGTTCCGCACCACTGGGTCCATTCTTAACGAGAAAGCACGCTGGAGACGATCTGTTTTAACAGAGGAAAAGCTCGATGAAATAGAAGCTCTCTTGGAAAGAACTCCAACAAAATCCCTTTCGCGTCTCGCCGTACAAGCCAGTGTGTCATTATCTCCTGCCTACAAAATAACAAAACTGTTAACGGCCAAGCCTTACAAACCCACCGCTCCCCAGCACTGAAGTGGACGCAGCATTTAAGTGGAACTGAGAGTTTCGCTAGGGTTCGGTATTGTAACGGGTCTATATAGAAATATATGTATGTATGTACATGTCACATCTCCTCCTAAACTACTGGAGCAATTTCAACCATACTTGGTACACTTATGACTTACTATCTGGAGACGATCACTGAGGGATTAAGATACCCTATCACCGTTAGGGGCACGGGTGAGGGTTGAGATATAAAGATAATTGGAAATAGGGTCGAATGCATAGTTTTTGGGGTCACCGAGATGATTGGTAACATCCGTGATTTTTAAACTTCAAGTTCATCCTCCTTTGGCAAAGGGGGGCAAGGGTGAGAAAATAAAAGACCAAAATGACCGATATTAGGGATGTATGTGTGTATGTTCCAACATAGCAGTCCATTAAATATTGCTTACTGTCTGTAAAAAGTACTGTGGGGCAAAGACACCCCTAAAACTCTTGGGGGTGGGGAGGAGGATGTAAATATAACTAAAAACGACCGATATTACTGTCGAATCCATAGTTTTTGGGACTACTGGAGCAATTTGAACCAAAACTTTGTACACTAATGACCGCGAGAGGTTTGACAACCATTGCACCCATTGCGGCGTGGTAGGGGGTGAGCTATGAAAATAATTGAAAATCAGTAGCGGCGCTAAGAAGCTCGCCCCTACTCCCGCAATATATGAAAATGGACGCCTCATTTCCTGAGAAGGAAAGTTACAAGTTTCTTTCGTAGTGCACTTCTATGTTACGAACACACAAGAACCAAAACACGCCGACCATCGAACTATTAAGAAATAATCTCTTTCATAGGACCAAATAATTTACAACTCAACCATCCATCGTAAGTCTATTTAGCTACTCTGGTTGCCGATGCTCGAAATTCAGTATTTAGAGTTTAGATAAGGAGGATGTCTTTGTTATCGCATCTTCGCTGTCTACTGGGTTCTCAAAACTGGCTAATTACTCCAAAAGCCTTGTTGATTGTTGTGAGTGGTAGCAAAGGTTGGTTATTATTGGAACGTACTCCTATTGATGAAAGTAGCTCTGAAGTACGAGGGCCTAAGTTTGGAATAACCCCCTGTAATACAAATAATACTGTGTTGTGTGTTGTAGCTTTGTCAATATGTACATTTAATATTCAGCTATTGAATTAACAAACAGTCATGGCCCCCACACAAACCATGGCCCGCCCACCCCCCGTGGTCTGCGTGGCCCTTATCGCCACCACTATTGAAAATAGTTTCGAATCCATAGTTTTCGTGGTCACTGAGGTGAACTGTGACTCTCTGGATGCCTTTCGAGCCGATGTTTATCCCAAATCGGAATAGGGATTTTACTGATTTACCGGTATTCTAAATTTCATCTTATTTACTTTCATATTACCTAAAATATATAGAAACGTCAGATTTACAAGTTATCATGTATGTGATATTTTGGTTTTACTGAAATGCAAGGGTACACTAACTTCCTCTGAAAATCAATAAGGTAAACAAATATTTGTTGAATTGTCGTATATCTGTCGTTACAAAATAATTTCAAACGTAAACTGAGTTTAAAATATTAATCCTCAACAGTGTACTACTAGCCTTAAATGCTGTGTAATGCTACATAAATTGCTCTTCTTAGTGATCAGCTACACATGAATCACCTGCAAAATTTGTTAGAGCTTGATTGTGGTATAACTGAGCTTGTTCAGACAGAGAAGCAAACTTCAGAAGTTCTTCTTATTCTGCTTCCTTTTTCTCTCCTTTGCAGATATGTTAGTACATTCAAGTACTACCTTGACCAAACTGTAAGAGTTCGTTCCAGAATAGACTGATTTCTTTCTTGTTAACACTTGGTATTCAATGAAGTCTCCACGCTGTTCCCTCATAAACAATCAGATACCGGGCTAATTCGTAAACATGCACATTATACTTAGTAGAGTTTGATAGGCAACACAGCCTGACTTAGTGCAGTTTTGAAAAAAATGCGATTTTCAACTGCATAGTTTACGATGACATTGTGAGTTCTGGAATAAAATATTAGCGACATAGATTTCACCATACGTAACAAACATGACCCAACAGATTTCTCAATTTGGTCAAAACCTGACATAGTTACTTTTGAAAACGAGCTCTTCAATACATGGAGTTAGTTTTATAAACATTATGAATACCAAAGATATTCCAGTTAACAAACGCTTACAAGAAATAATTAAAATATAATTTACTAATACAGTACATATTCCTTGAATATTACTTGGATATATTGTACCGGGAACAGCGGTACTAAACTAAGTCCCCGCAATTAAAACTTAAATTTCGCGCTACGCGCCGGCCTAGCAGCAGAAGACACCCAGGGACAGCGAGCAACCTGTGTGTGTTTGTGTGTGTGTGTGTGTGACGTAGAACGGGTTGACGTCACAGCCTGCCTCGCCGTGACACACAGAGAGCATACGTCATGATGCAATGTTCGAAAAGTTTCTTCGGCTAATAACCTTCCTCACAGTAATAGTTGAATAAAATCAACATCATCATGTAGCCCCATATTTTATCTCTCTTCCTACAAGGTTTGGTAAAAATCCGGCAAGAGACAACGAAGTTGTTGAGCCAAATCTAAAGATATCTTTTGACTTGAATCGTGTATAAATTGAAGCTGCTTCCCTAAGCAGATCAGTGTGTGTCACAGTGTGTGTGGAGTTCGTGCGGCGAGCAGCGGGCGGTCGGCTCGTGGGGACCGCGACGCTACGCGAGTGATAATCTCATTTCGCCAAGTTCAAGACTTAAACTCCACATTCGAACTTTATAAATATTTCTGCAAATTGCAAGTGAGAGTCTTATTTTGCTGAGTCTCCGACTTAAACGTTATAACACTGTGTGTGGACTTGAATATTTTCCATGATTCACGAGTGATAGAATCTAGCCTCATTCAAAACTCACTTAAACTTTAATGGTGATTTATTCGGACAGATGTTTCAAACTTACATTTCTTACAAGTGTTCATAACCATGATTGATGAAACAATCCGAACGGTGATAAATTGTGAACGATATTCGCATTGACAACTAATTGAAATATTTCGCAAATTTTGTGTCAGAACTTTTCAGACTGTGACAAGTGATTAATTAATGAACTTATTTCAATTTATGACTGTGTCATCGGACTTATAGAAATCGTGGGATTTTTCCATATCTCGTGAACTCAGAGTAGACATTGGACCGTGATTAATTTCAATCCGTGTACTACGCATTTAATCTGTGCAGACATTGAACTGTGAGTTAATGACAGACTGTGAAACGCTTATTTGAACTGTGCATTCGCTATAGACATTGAGCCGTGTGTTAATGGCTGACTATGGATATTTATTTAGGCCGTGCATTTATGGTAGACATTAAACTGTGTTAAGAGATGAAACAAGCAATTGAGCCGTGCACTCGTGGTAGGCATTGAACTGTGTTAAGAAGTGACTTACGTATTCGAACTTTACATTCATGGTAGGCATTAGACTGTGTTTAAGGTGTACATTTACCATGAAATTAAACTGTTTATTTATGACTAGCAATGAACTGTGTATTTAAACTGTGGGTTTTCAATAGGCAGTATTTTTTCGTGTGATCAAACCAAGGACTGTGGAAGAGCGAAACCCATTTTATTTAATTTCAAATTAATGAACCAAATCGGTTTACAAGTGAAACACTTTATTTTTCAAGTGATTGAGTTAAAATTTCCCGTAACCCTAAACAAATATTTAGTGTGTGATAATTTCAAACTGTTTCAAGTATCATATTTTCTTTAGTCAATTTTATTGACTTTGGTTACGTTACACTACGACTGATTCTTTTGTTCAATATTCAAATCTGTAATTCAAGAAACTGTTTCCGTGTCGCAGGTGCTAATGTGTACAGTCATAAGTCATTCTCCGTGCAACCAAATCTCAGTGCTCACATTACTACGTTATCCCGATCTTCTGGACGTCGTATGGGTATTCCAGAACTTCTAGAACTTCCATCGTGGGAGAAATCGTGGTTCCATGGTACCGAGAGGAGACTGATGGCAGTACGAGGAGAGCAGCCGGATTTCGAGCACATCACCAGCCTGGATGAGGAAAGAACCATTTCCTGTATATTTGTTGTATGAAGGTGATATAATTTTGAACTTTGTTAATAAATTCCGAACTTTTAAAAAAAGAACTTAAGATTTTTTAAAAAAAACTCTTCCTCTGTAAGCACTTCAATCAGAACGTCCACGCCCTGCGTCTAATTCATGCTCGTCAAAGGGCCATATTTACTGTTACAATTTATTATTTTAAAAGTTGGACAACGTCAGCCTTCTGAGGTATCTCCTAACTTCAACTTATTTTGTCAATGATACATCTCCAGGTATATCCATACTACATGTTAACTACACGTATTTTCTATTTGTTGTCTTCTTTAGATTTATTTTCCCTTATTCCTCTGATAATATTATATAATTTTGCCATTCTTCCTGGTTTGTTCCATTCTTTATTTAACAGCTTAGCAAGTGTGAACATCTCAGCTTCATTTTAAATGTTACCATTTTCTTTCCCATCTACATATTTCTCTCTGATTTCCTCATTTCTTTATAGTCGTTTAGCAGATGTGCCTCTTTCATAAGTTTATCGCACAAAATCCATTGATTTTTGTTTTCCTTTTCTCTTAAAGCTTTATACACATACATATTGTACTCAACAATAACAGCACTGCACTAATTACTAGTTATTTTCAGAAGTCTCTTGTCCTCACAGTGGGTCATGTGATGTCAGTCTTTACCTGGAACGGGCGATCGTTCCGTACTCTTGATTGACAGCTAATTCACTTCTCTTTGCGCGCACCACAGTCACTAACATATCAGTTCCATGTAATCACGTTCGAACACACGAACGTCGGCTATCACAACACACGAAGACTGTACATTTGGCTCGAATCCAGACAAGGCCGATAACTCGCACAATCAAGTCTACTTATGAACTCACAGATCACGACTTTTAACTGACTACTCAACAAATAACACTCAACAACAAGACAAGACGACAACCAGCTACTCAACACACTCTTCGAGGCAAGCCTGCTTTTATATATCTGGTGATGAAGCTCTAGTATCTTCGAAGTGCGGCCAGAGTGTGAGAGTTTCCTAGTTGCACCTTCCAGAAAATTCTGATTCGCCAGACGAAAAGGACAATAGAAGCCATGGTCGTCACGTGCCCGTATGCCCACGCTTTACAGCCCCCAACCCTGCTTCCAGTTCAAGTTGACAGTGAGACGCACTGTAGTTTGATATCACCCTGAAGCTCAATACTTTCCTAGATTAATAACAATTAACAGACTTTCAATTTGTGTGTTGTATGAAAATAGTGACACTTTTTCCCATTGTTAAATACTTGTTTCGTTAAATTCAACTTTGAGTTGGTTTGATATAAATACGAAATATAGACAATATAAATAAAATAATCAGTCATCTAAGATAATGCAAGTGTGATATATCCTGTTACTTACAGAACCTCAAACATACAGCCCGTTTCCGCCTTGAAGTTATAGCTTCTCAAAATGTCGAGTTTTCTTTCTGAAGTTCGGGAGCAATTTTTGACAGTATCATTCCAAAGGCACCAATGTTCATTCGAAAGTATTCTAAAAATTACTTCCATCGTCCATAAAATGAGAAAAGAAGGTATAAAATTCCCCTTCACTTTTCCCATTAATTAAGCTCGGATATATCCAACATCTCCTCCGTGTTTGTTTTAGAAGTTATGTTCGTTTCTTCTCCTTCTTCATCCAACGCCGGCCATCTAGAAGCCTTCGGAATTTCCTGTAAGGAACGAGTGAGTCATGCCGAGAAGCTCTCATCCAGCCTGAGGGCATATGACGGCCTCTGCTCGTATTGCCTTTCTCGTATGGTGCCTCCATGGATTTTCTGAAAGGCGAAATGAGAGAACTGGTGTGGCTGCACCCCAAAGATACCAGAACTCCACCACCAGAGGTATAGACGCAGGCTCGGCGTGGAGAGTGAATTATTACAGGAGTATTGGTTAGTAGTGTGGGTCATTGTTTAGTAGTGATGTTTAAATTTGTAAATTTTATTGCTGAAAATGGTTAAGTGTAAGAGAGAGCCATGATCCCTAGCTTCGGCACATATGTAAGTCAAGAATAAATGAATAAATAATAATAATACGGTGTAAATAATTGCAAAGGTCGTATGTGATCTCTTATTGAAATTTTGCACTGTTAACACGTGTATGATGATTATTATTGTTTGTTTGTTTCTCTAAGGGGTTGGGTATGAGGTGAGATGAATCTGTCGTGGCAGGTTTTTATGACCGGATGCCTTTCTTAACGTCAATCTAATCAGAGGAGTTAAGGAGATGAAATGAATGACGTGCTATATGATAGTAGGAAGAGAGAGGATGAAATCCGGTGGTGGCACATAGCCTACTCCTGTTGATTGGCACGAAGGGGTTTGCTGAAGGCTTAACGTCTCCATCCGATGGACGAATCACCATCGACAGCGTCATATGCCCCTCACTCTATATGAGGACTGTGTAGGGGTTTGGAATTTTATCCAGCCTTTTGGCACGCAATCTAGTGGTTAGAAATTGTATACCACCACTCACCCTACCCTGCCAGCCAACATTCTGATGGTGACATTTTTTCGACAACGGAACTCGAACCGGTTAACCACGGGGTCAGACCGTTTAGACTCCATGGCCACCAGGCGGGCTCAAGTCTATTATTATTGTTACGGAGTTTCCGTGGTTCACAGAGGAATAAGAAGCGCCGGGGTTGAATGGCTGGTCAAGGAATTAACTAGATCAGAATTTGACATAACACATTTGGAAATTTTCTTTCTTTACTTTTCTAATTGAGAGATAGAGAATCTGAATGAATAACAAACAATATTAATTAGCTCGTCAACTCTAACAATATCGGGGACTTAGAAGTCTGAACATCAGGTACAAAACTTGCGATTATTACAAGGTAGTTAATTTTACATAGAGAAGAGCAGAATTGCTCCAGAAAGGTACAATATTTTACAGGAGCAACCTTTGCTCCTGCCCGTTACATTACACAGGAGTCTGAGCTCAGAAGTGCCTTAGTCTAGCCTCGCAGAAGCACTCAGTTTTGATGCACTGTAAGTACACCAGGCAACCCACTGGGTGATCCCACTTTAAAAGTGTTCATCAATTGCTCCACAGTAACAGTAACTTTAAGCGCTAATTGGAACCAAAACGCAGAAGTTGTAGATTAAACAGGGGCATAAATGCCCATACTACATGGCCTTAATAGTAAAAAGGAAAGGATTGCACATAAGATATCATAAACAAAAGGCAAGGAGGTGAAACACCTGCACTCCTTATAGAAATTGCTAAAACCGTAAGTGGGATTATGACCAAAAGACACAGAGGCTAACCCTATACTGCAAGGAGTGGCTAAAGGAGAAACATTTAACGCCGAAATGAGAATTACAAAATTTTGAGGTAGAAAACTTTAGTGACCCAGTGCAAGGTTGAATGGGAAACAGCAGAGGGTCATCACTCTTGTTCCATTGCATTACATATTTTCCAGTAGGGAATAGAAATAGAGTCCTCAGACTTCGCCGATGATCCTACATTAAACCCAATTCCCAAAATTACATTTAAAAAAAACGGTTGAAACCTTCCCTTCATACTACCCAAGGGTGCTATCACGTGTCTAAGTAAATTCTGCCATTACGTTGTGTCGCTGAATCTTTCTCAAGCAGGATTCGCCCCTGCCTCCTGGGCTCGTGTCAAGTCGTACTCCCAAACCGCTAGAGCAATTCAGACAATACGGCCCTAAAGTGCCCTGCTTTTATAGTTCTATAAGGGGAAGCTTCCAGAACAATTAGCTGATAGACTGAATTCCTAACCATACCCCCGGTTATGATATTTACAAGCTTCCGATAGGTAGATTACAATAGAGGATGAACCAGCTGAAGTGTTGAAAACTTCGGTACATTAAAGAATCAATCCCTAGAAAAAAGATTTGCCAATAACAAAAATGAAATTTCCTAAGCTCTATATTAGTTTTTAGTCCGTGAGAGTACACTAATAAATCGATGGTAGAGCCGTCTATCAGTAGAAGACGAAATTCCTTGGTAGTTTACAAGTTTAAGTCCATTGGCGCAGATAGCAGTAGAGAAGGCGCGCCGTTTAAACAGCCGGGGAAGGAGTACCCCTCGTACAATTGTTATTATTCGTTCGGTATCGGCCATCTAAGGACCGTGTTAAACAACTACGTTAGCTTTCTTCTGCCTCCATCTCTCCATCATTCGTTCACTTGCTAGTATTCCAGATGTTTCTATCCCAAGACTCCTGGAAACCCTTTCCCATTTTGAGTTGTATGAATCTTAGTCTGTTCTGTATGTCTTCCTCTGGAATGTTGGCTTCTTTCATATTTTTACGCATCTCTAGTATCCAGATTTTTGCTTTGGGTTGTTGTTTAAGTGATTGATTAGCCTCTTGGTTAGCCTATTGTCATTCATTCCTACGAAGTGTCCGTGAAAATCAGTCTCCTTTTTCATTACATCCATTATTCTCTCATTATTTCTATATAGTTCTTCATTACTTCTCTCATTGTACGTATAATCTTTCGTACGTGCACATAAGATTTTTCTCAATATCATTCTTTGTCAAGCATTATGCTGCGATTAGGCACTCTCGTTTGACCATCGTGTTGTAGTGTCTGATTATTGCATTGATGGGTAGAGATTTCTTGTTGTAAACATCTTTGGTAAGTTGGTATGTCAATTCCATCCTTTTACCTCGCATTTTGTTTGTTTCTTTGTCGAGTCCATTTGGCTGTCCACTCTTAAATTTGCTCACTCTTCTATTTTTCCCATAATGTGTGTTTAAACTATTAGGTGCACTTTTACAGTTACCAATGTCATGTTTTCGAAGGAGACCTGCAGTTCTGTTGGTGGAAAAAAGTGTACCATCAAATTATTGTTCGGCAGGATATGAGGTAGTGGTACACAGTTTATAATCTCTAGATTCAATCAATCAATCAATCAATCAATCAATCAATCAATCAATCAATCAATCAATCAATACTGAACTGCAATTAGGGCAGTCGCCCAGGTGGCAGATTCCCTATCTGTTGTTTTCCTAGCCTTTTCTTAAATGTTTTCAAAGAAATTGGAAATTTATTGAACATCTCCCTTGGTAAGTTATTCCAATCCCTAACTTCCCTTCCTATAAATGAATATTTACCCCAATTTGTCTTCTTGAATTCCAACTTTATCTTCATATTGTGATCTTTCCTACTTTTAAAGACGTCACTCAAACTTATCCGTCTACTAATGTCATCCCACGCCACCTCTCCGCTGACAGCTCGGAACATACCACTTAGTAGAGCAGCTCGTCTTCTTTCTCCCAAATCTTCCCAGCCCAAACTTTGCAACATTTTTGTAACGCTACTCTTTTGTCGGAAATCACCCAGAACAAATCGAGCTGCTTTCTTTGGACTTTTTCCAGTTCTTGAATCAGGTAATCCTGGTGAGGGCCCCATACACTGGAATCATACTCTGGTTGGGGTCTTACCAGAGACTTATATGCCCTCTCCTTTACATCCTTACTACAACCCCTAAACACCCTCATAACCATGTGCAGATATCTGTACCCTTTATTTACAATCCCATTTATGTGATTACCCCAATGAAGATCTTTCCTTATATTAACACCTAGATACTTACAATGATCCCCAAAAGGAACCTTCACCCCATCAACGCAGTGATTAAAACTGAGAGGACTTTTCCTATTTGTGAAACTCACAACCTGAGTTTTAACCCCGTTCATCAACATACCGTTGCCCGCTGTCCATCTCACAACATTATCGAGGTCACGTTGCAGTTGCTCACAATATTGTAACTTATTTATTACTCGATAGAGAATAACATCATCTGCAAAAAGCCTTACCTCTTTACTCATATCATTTATATATATAAGAAAACATAAAGGTCCAATAATACTGCCCTGAGGAATTCCCCTCTTAATTATTACAGGGGCAGATAAAGCTTCGCCTACTCTAATTCTCTGAGATCTATTTT